>NC_035437.2:88174609-88348427 GCF_002127325.2 Helianthus annuus | reverse complement strand
GGGTTAGAGTGCTAAACATTAGCACTTGCAGCCCCATGATGGAGAAACCGGGAGACAAAACCTATTTTTCAGGCTAACAGACTGTCCACACGGGGACGTGTCCAACCGACACGCCCCCGTGTTCATCTCCCAGATCTGCTGTTTGGCTACTGACCTGCAATTTTTTTTGCCAGACACGAGGTCGTGTCAGCCGACACGCCCCCGTGTTCACCTTCTGTAAGTTATCGTTACTGGCAGTTCACCACGGGGTCGTGTCCAATGGGCACGGGGCCGTGTCCAGCCTGCCAGTAACATAAATCTTTGCTTTTTAATCCACTTTTACACATTCTAATCAACCAAAAACATTATTTTTGGACACATTGAGGACAATGTGTAATTTAAGTGTGGGGGGATGCTAAAACCTTGAAATTTTGCAAAATCCTAAACACAAGCCTTACACAAAACTCTATTGGAACCGCTAAACACCCCAAATTTTTTCAAAAACTTTTTCATTTACTTGTCTTAGTTTAAGTTAGGGATAACAAGTTCTAAAAAGGTTATATTTTTACAAGTTTACAACCGATAGCGTCGTGATAAAAAAGAACCAACATAAGAAAATTATGAAACGGTATAACAAGTCTAGTTAAAAATTCGATTATATATGCTTGGTCACATTAAAAACCCATTCCCACAAAAGTGAGTTTTGAGCCTTTATTGAGCATAAAAATACACATATTTAGATTAAATGCTCATTTTTCGTTTCTTGTGTGAATAGCCGCTCGGTCTTTACAAATCTAGAACTTGCCACGACGATACATTCCCGGTCCTTACCAACTTAAACCCAAGTAAGTAAATGATGGAGGCATTAGGACTAACCATTTTTCTTTCAAAACCATTATTTTTCATTTTTTTTACCTACCCAAAATCCCCCTAGATAGCCCCTTTGAGCCTAAACCTTTCATTTCATTACCCCAAAACCCTTTTTACCCACCAAAAACCTTTTTAATTTTTTTTTTATTTTAGTAACAAGTTCGCGTTTTCGTAAACTCACCTTTTTTATGTGACGTTTAAAAAAATATATATATATATAATAAAAAAAAATTTATGATGATGAAGTCAAAAACAAACAAAAGCTACAAAAGCTTGTTTGGAGAAATACTTCAAAATAAAAAGTCACTAAAAACAAGGTACTTCACGAAAACCGACGCTTGTTACGATTTTCGCCCTTTTTACTAACCACTAACCAACCACCCACCTTTAAACCCAAGCCTTCACCCCAAAAGTCCTTTTGATATTTACAAAGGTAAAAGTTAAAAAGGAGGAGGATTGATTGCTTGGCAAGCCTATGGAAGACGTAAGTTCCGTGCCGCTCTCGAGTGATTCATTAAAATATACACCTTCGGCCGAGTGTTGAGTGATCTCCCGTGAGGTATGTGAACTTGTATATATATGGAATTTTAATAAGGCATGCTATGCCCAAATAAGTAATTCATCTTATGAAAAGTTCAAAATAAATCATAACGAATAGGATTGTAAATAAATAAAAATAAAACCTATAAAAACCTTGGATTCCCGACACTCTAGGACAAGCTAAAAAACTTCTCTTCTACCTATTCCATTTGGGAGTGTAAGCCACATTTAAAGAGTTTTGCTTGAGGACAAGCAAAAGTTCAAGTGTGGGGGTATTTGATGTGTGTAAAATGCAACATATAAATCACATCAATTAAGGCATAAAACTAACCCTTTTTAAGTACTAATGTTGGAAAAAGAGTGTTTTTGTCTTCCTTTTGTATTTTCAGGATGAAATGAGCTCAAAATCACAAAAGAAGCAAAAAGACAGCTAATTCTACCATAAATACAAGAAAAGGAACAAAAGTGGACTGCCCGGACCCTCAACGGCATCTCCCAAGGCAAAGGCAAAGGAGAAGAAACAGAGTCTGAACACGCCCCGTGTCCAGCGAACACGGGGGCGTGCCCAGGAAGCAGCAGAAAAGACAAACCAGTAGAAGCTTCCATTGCCCACCACGGGGCCGTGTCCAGCGAGCACGGGGGCGTGGTGAAAGTACAGCAGGCGCATTAATTGTAATTCGCAATTACAATTAATGAAGTGAGAGAATGTCAGACGGGCACGGGGCCGTGTCCAGCGGACACGGGGCCGTGTCCAGCCTTCTGTTCAGCCTATAAATAGAGGAGCTTGGCTTCATTCTCTCTCATCCCTTGGCACACCACCTCTCTCACACTTCATCCACCACCCACCACCACCATAACACCATCATCCACCACCATCATCCATTGTCCATCATAGAGTGTGTGAGTCGTCTCGGGATCCAAGATTGATCGTAAGAGTTCTTGACAATCAAGGCCATGTTTGCCTAAGTCTCTTACATCACTTGGTGAAGACAAGTGTTTAGTATAATACTTTTTATTTTTAATCTTTTGCACTTTTTATTTGGTTTTGTATTAATGACTTTAATAACTAGTTACTTATGTTGAAGGTGATCTTTCCTTATCGTTTGTCCGTGGTGTCTTGGCATTATTTTACTGTCTATATAAAATAAAAGATTTTCACCATTCATATCTCCACGGTCTATATGGAGGTATGTTGGCTACCTGGTCGGGGGTTAAGGGAACGGTTTGGTAAGGGTCTTGCCCTTGTTCAGCGTTTAGAGGTCCTGCTTGGGACCTGGGTCAAATTTAGTAGGATCTCCTTCAATGCCCATAGGTATTGGATGGCGGGGATCCAAACTCTTTGACCCCCTCATAAGTTAACTACTATTAATACTATAACCCGGCTATTTAGGACTGTATCCCTGCTGACTCAGACTACTTAGCCGAGGGTAACGTCACCGCCAGAAGCGGGGCCTACCACAATTTGCATTAATAACTTAATTCATTATCTTTCAATAATCCGACCCTTTAGGATTGTATCCTTGCTGACTCAAACTACTGGGTTGAGGGTAACGTCGCCTTCAAAAGAGGGGCCTACTACAATAACTAAGATAATCTCTTAAACAAGTGCAAAAGTGCGAAAATAATCAAAGGTTATACTAATACACGTGTCGGATCCAAGTGATTCATCTTGTCTATCTGTTTTTATTTTATTTTTATTTTCAGCATTTAGTTAGTTTTTTTTATTTTCTTAGTTTAAAACATTTTTCTAACCTTTTGATTTGATTAGACGTTGAGGATAAACCGGTATTAAAAGCTCTTGTGTCCTTGGACGACCTCGGTATCTTACCAACACTATACTACGTCCACGATGGGTGCACTTGCCCATATGTGTGTTTAGTGTTAGTAAATATCGTGTTTTATAAATTTAAAACTTGGCTAAAAGTGTAAAAAGGGGCTTAAATATACATCAAAAATATAACACACTTCACGCACATCAGTGTGTACGGTGAAACCCCTTCGAAAGGACTCAAGCTCATGTCATGTGTTCAAGCTAGCAAGTATCTCCGCAAGGAATACAGAGCTTTCTTGGCCAACATTGTAGTAGCGGAGAAGGAAAAGAAAAGAAAGACAGAGGTTAAAGACGTCCCAGTGGTCCGTGAATTTCCTCAGGTGTTCCCTGATGATCTCCCCGGACTACCGCCCAGTCGTGATATCGACTTCCGCATCGACCTCATTCCTGGAGCTAACCCCGTAGCCAAAGCCCCTTATCGACTCGCGCCATCCGAAATGCGGGAACTCTCGAACCAACTCTAGGAGTTACTTGAGAAAGGCTTTATTCGCCCGAGCACCTCTCCTTGGGGCGCACCAGTCCTCTTCGTCAAAAAGAAGGATGGGTCGTTCAGGATGTGTATCGACTACCGGGAATTGAATAAGCTGACCATCAAGAACCGATACCCTCTACCTCGCATCGACGATTTGTTTGATCAGCTACAAGTTGTCTTGTGTTTCTCGAAGATCGACCTACGCTCAGGTTACCATCAACTACGCCTTCAAGCGGAAGATATACCCAAAACCGCCTTTCGCACTCGTTACGGCCACTATGAGTTCGTTGTTATGCCTTTTGGTCTATCCAACGCACCCGCGGTTTTTATGGATCTGATGAATCGCGTGTGTAAGCCTTATCTTGACCGTTTCGTCATCGTATTCATCGACGACATCTTGATTTATTCCAAATCGAAAGCCGAACACGCGCAACATCTACGTTTGGTTCTCGAGTTACTCCAGGGGAACCAACTCTATGCCAAGTTCTCCAAGTGTGAATTCTGGTTGGAGGAGGTTCAGTTTCAGGGTCACATCGTGAATAGCCAAGGCATCCACATTGATCCTGCGAAGATTGAAGCAGTTAAGAGCTGGTTTACGCCAAAGAACCCGTCAGAAGTCCGATGTTTTCTCGGATTAGCGGGCTATTATCGACGATTTATCGAAGGATTCTCTAAGATCGCTGTGCCGCTTACCACTCTTACGCATAAAGACAGGTCTTTTGTTTGGGGAACTGAACAAGAGTCTGCTTTCCAAACCCTCAAGCATAAGCTCTGCAATGCTCCTGTTCTCACGTTGCCCGATGGGAACGACGGTTTCATTGTCTATTGTGATGCTTCCAACCTTGGTCTCGGTTGTTTTCTCATGCAGCGAGACAAGGTTATAGCTTACGCTTCTCGACAGCTCAAAATCCACGAGAAGAACTATACAACCCATGATCTCGAGCTAGGCGCGGTTGTTTTTGCATTAAAGATTTGGCGACACTACCTGTACGGTACCAAGTGTGCGATCTTCACCGATCACAGGAGTTTACAACACATCTTTGATCAGAGAGAACTCAATATGCGTCAATGCCGATGGGTAGAACTCCTCAACGATTACGACTGCGAGATCCGTTATCACCCAGGCAAGGCAAATGTCGTTGCCGACGCGCTCAGCAGACGGAGTTATTTGCTCAGTATCCATAATACCCAAGCCCAGCACGATCTCGTAGCCCTCATCCGCGAAGCTCAGCACGCATGTTTTAATGAACACACCCTAAAGAAAGAGAGAATCTATCACGATGGAGCTCAATTGGTAAGTAAATCGAATGGGATCTTCTATTTTCTGGACCGAATTTGGATTTCTAAGCGAACCGAGTTATGAAGGATTTTAATGGACGAAGCCCACAAATCACGGTATTCTATTCATCCCGGTGCTGCCAGGACCTTCGCTACAAGTACTGGTGGCCGGGTATGAAAAGGGATATCGCTCTCTATGTCGGAAGATGCCTGACTTATGCCAGGGTCAAGGCAGAACATCAAAGACCTTCTGGTTTACTCGAGTAACCGCCAATCCCTATATGGAAGTGGGAGAGTATAGCTATGGATTTCATAACCAAACTTCCGCCCACGCCATCAGGTCACGACAGCATTTGGGTGATAGTTGACCGCTTAACCAAATCAGCCCACTTTATGCCAATACGGGAAGACTACAAGGTAGAACGATTAGCCCGAATCTACACCGACAAGATCATTTGTAATCATGGTACGCCTCGTGACATCATCTCTGACCGTGATGCTCGGTTTACCTCGCGATTGTGGGAAACGTTTCAAGCAGCTCTTGGAACGACGCTTAACTTAAGTACCGCATTCCATCCTCAAACCGACGGACAGACTAAAAGAACGATCTGTACTCTTGAAGACATGCTCCGTGCGTGTGTCATAGACTTCGGTGGTAATTGGAACAAATACCTGCCGTTAGTCGAATTCTCGTACAACAACAGTTATCATGCCAGCATCCAGATGGCACCATTCGAGGCCTTATATGGAAGGAGATGTCGATCGCCTATTGTATGGCACGAGATCGGTCACTCGCAATTAACCGGTCCTGAGCTATTACAAGAAACGACAGACAAAGTCCTCCAGATTCGAGACAACTTGTCGAAAGCCCGGGATAGACAGAAAAGTTACCCCGATAAAAGACGCAAGCCCCTGGAATTTGATGTTGGCGACTACGTACTCCTAAAGGTATCACCTTGGAAGGGTGTGGTCAAATTCGGCAAGAAAGGAAAACTAGCGCCTCGATATGCTGGACCTTTTAAGATTCTGGAAAGGATCGGAAAAGTCGCCTACAGACTCGAACTACCGGAAGAACTCAGTAATGTCCACCCGACTTTCCACGTTGTTGGTGCACTACATCTGTCGACTTCGTCTTGGATCGAGTCATACATTGTATTGTATAGATTAGGGCATGTTATATGAGAAAATTGGAGAGTATATGTGTTTAGAGAGCTAGTTTCGCTCTTAGGGTCATTTAGGAAAGGTTTCGCTTATATGTCATCTAGGTAGTTCCGCTTATCTGTCATGATGAGATTTCGCTTATGTGTACATGTACACTGGAGCGAAACCACCATGCCTATATATAGGTGGTCTTTAGAGCGAAACTATAACGAATGTCTTGTATTCCACGCCGAAGTGCTGCCGGTGTGAAGAACTGCATGTAATCAAGTGTTAATCAATACAATCAGCAGTTTTAGGGAAGATTCAGCTATTTCTACCTCCGTTTCTTGTAATTCCGCACCTGAAACGTAGTTGAACGCCTCTGAACGACTCGTTCGGGTCGATCCTCGATCCTACAAGTGGTATCAGAGCTCAGGAGGAGGAGTTCTACAGAGATTAGCTGGAATTCATCTTGTTTTCTTGTTTCTACACCTTCTTTCATCAATTCAGAAAGTTTTCACAGTCAAAATTCGCTCAAAATTTCACAGACTGTGCGCAATTGAACATAGATAAACCCTGGAAAGTTTTGGACCAAAATACGGACTAAAAATGGATCAAATTGACTTCCGAGTAGGTTTTGCTTTTACGGACACTTGGTAGTTTCGCTTATTTGGACAATTAGTTTCACTTTTGTGTCACAAATTTTGAGGGGTTTCGCTCTTGGATCACATAGTTTCGCTCCTGTGAACTTGAAGGTTTCGCTCCAAGTGCATTATCTGAGGTTTCGCTCCAAGTGCATATAAGTGATTTCTTTCATTTGAACTTCAGAGTTTCGCTCCAAAGAACATCAGTAGTTCCGCTCTTCTGAACATCATACTTTCTCTTATACGGACAATCTCCAGTTTCGCTCTTCTGAACATCAGTAGTTTCGCTTATTTGTCACAGATTTTGAAAAACGTGCTAAATCGTCATGGATACTGAGTTCTACAACGCATTTGCAACACCGTCTGGTCCAGCCGCCGTTGTTCAAGCCATAAATATAGAAAACGAGACGGGAACCACCCAAAAGCCCCCGAAATTGATAAGTATCGAAGAATATTACAGGTGGAAAGACAGATTCGAGAACTGGGTTCAGGCAAACCATCTTAGGTCGTGGGAATGTATCTTGAAGAAATACGTGTTGCCTCGAACAGAATTGCAGACTACCAAAAATCTATCAGAATTCACGGAGCAGGAACGGGTTATGTACAAAGCTGAGAAAATGATGATAAGTCTGCTTCAGCAAGCGATCAAAGAAGACATCTTTATTTTGCTACAGCACGACAAAACTGCAAAGTCAATCAGGGATGCAGTTAAAGTCAAATTTGAGGGAAGCGAGAACATGATAAAGAGCAAGAAAGCGCTGCTTAAGAAAGAGTTTGATCTGTTCAGCAGTCTATCGGGTGAAGATACAAAGAAGCTGATTGAGAGATACTGCCACCTTGTGCGATCAATGTCGATGTTAAGTATTGAAAAGGATCGTGAAGAGTGGGTAGACAAGTTAGCTGATGCACTGCCACAAAAAGAATGGGGAACTTATTTGATGATTCTGAAGAACATGGGTGTTTATGATGATTTAACTATCTCTCAGTTTATCGAAAAGATCGAGAGTCAAGATCTGGAACAGCAGAAAATTGCTCGTATGAATAGTCCGAGTGGTCAACAGGATGTAAAAATGTACTACAAAGGCAGTATTCCAGTTCCTGAAGCTGAGAGAAGTCCGAAAATCCAAACTGCATTCAGTGCTGGAGATTCATCAGAAAAAGCTGATCAGGGTTCAAGCAAAAGCAGCAGCGGATTCTCATCATTTCCAAGTGTCAATCCTAAAGAGTCAAACACAAGCTTTCAGTCTCAAGGCACAAAGACAGGAAATGGTTATGTGATTCAGTGTAACATAGCTCTAAATCTTCCAGAAGGTCAAAGTTTTTCTGAGGAAACTGCGAAAGACCACATGGCTCTACTTGGTTCTGTATTGTTATCTTATGAGGGTCTTGTAGCTGGTCGGATCGGAAATCCTATGCTAACAAAGGAGGATTACGATCAAATAGACGCCAAAGAGATGGAATTAATGGATATCAAATGGTGTCTTGCAAGTGTACTCAGACGTGCTGAAAAGTTCAAAACAATTACCGGGAGAAATGACTTTCTTGATGCTCATGTATCTACTTTAGGTTTTGATAAATCTAAAGTTACTTGTTTTCGATGCAGGGAGAAAGGTCATTTCAAACGAGAGTGCAAGGGTAGAGAAGCTAGTGGTGCTCAGAATCCGTTCGGAAAAGATGATTACTACCGGAAAGCCATTTATCAGCAGGTTGGTCAATCACAAGACTCACAGACGGCTCATGGTAGGAAGATTGAAGATTCTAAGAGAGCATGTTTAGTGGACTTCAACTGGAGTAATTACATATCTCCTGATAGCAAAGCCTGTTTAGTTGATCAAGATGATGAAAGACTACCTAAAGGCTTCAGCTGGGATATGTTTGTTGATGAGAAGGGAGAGTTCAAAGCTTTCATTGCCAAGATTGTCAGAGAACCAGACATGTTTACCACCTGGATGAAATCTATTGGTGTGACTGTAGAAAGTGTGGAAGAACAGTCTGTTACATCTGATGAAAGCTCAGAAAGTGATGATGAAAGTTTACAGAGTGCTGATGAGAGTGTTCAGAATGATGTTACTTCAGAAAAAGAAGTTGTTTTTGATCAAACACCGTCTGATTCTGGTGTATCAGATGCTGATTCTGAAAAATCTGTACAGTTTGATCAATCACCAGTTGATAGCAGTAGTGATGATGAGGAAGAGAAACATATCAATATTGCAAAAACTCATCTTTCTCCTGAAAGTTTTCATTTTTATTTTGCAGATCGCATGGAAAAGTTGAAGGCAAAAAGAGCTGCAAAAGAGCAAATGGAAATGAAGATTGAAAGTGTTGCTGAGGAGAATGTTAAGACTGAGTGGATGAGTGAAGAAAAGATATCTGAATCTGAGAAAGTGATAGAGACAGAAAAGGTGGTTGAAGTGGTGAAAACAATCGAGGTTGAGAAGATTATTGAAGTTGTCAAGCCTTGCGAGAAGTGTTTGGAAGCTTGCAAGGAATATGCAGCAAAAGATGACATAATTGCTGAATATGAGAAGAAGAAGGAACAGTTACTGTTCAACCTTAACTATGTGAAAGAATCTTATGATGTCTTGAACAAAACAGTAACTGGTCTCCAAAAGACAAATTCAGAAAGAGAACAAGCACTTACGATGATGAATGCTGTGATGATGACAAAGCAGAAAGCCATCAACTTTTACATCGAAGAAAGTGCTAAGTGGAAGCAAGAGTTGGAGACAGAGAAGATTGAGAATGAGAGAATTAGACGTTTATTGCAAAGTTATTCTAGTTCTGATTATCTCATTGATCGTATTTACCCAACTGTTGCAGGTATGGAAGCTTTTCAAGACGAGAAGCCAAAGAAGAAGAAAGATTGTGGTCAGAAACCGACTGTTAGCTATAACAAGTGTCCGCCTCCGATTTGGGAAGGATATTCACCTAGAAAACCAAATGAGGAGCAACTTGATAAAGCAGTCAATATAAAGCTAAAAACCAACACAACTGATGAATTACCAGAAAACATTGATGTCACGTTTACCTCGTCCGATACTGATCATGAGTTTGAGTTAATCAAAAAGGTGGTCGATCAGGTTTTGGATACTGATGAGGATGAGTCAAAGTCTGAGTCTGGAGGGTCAAATTCGTCAATCAATAGTTCAAAGTCGTCGGTCAAACGGTCTTACAGTAAAGAGTTTTTATTATCGAAAGCAAATTTGGATGATGAAATATTTGAAGTAGCATACACTTTAAATGATTCGGACAAATTATACTCTGACAAAGAGTGTCCAATAAGAGGTGTTAAACCAGAAATGATCAAAAAGGTTTTCAAACAAACAGAAATTAATATTTCTGAAATAAAAGATGAAAATCTTAATGTAAAACCTAAACCTTACACCTCAAGAGTACAACAACGTTTAAACAAGAAAAAGGGTTACAATTCTGGTTCTGGATTTCAGAAGAAATGGTCGTATAGAGAAGAAGGCCAAGCAGTCTAATGACAAGCAGGATTCAGATGAGGAGGAGGTCGAGGAAGTCTACAATGAAACTAATGAATTTATGACTTCGGGAACACATCCTTCATCTTCTAGAGCTCGGGCAAGCAACTCCTCCACAAAGGGTTCCAATGGCTAGACATGTAGTGATTCGAGTCAAGGGGTTGCCAGTTTGTGGCAATTTCATCTTTGATGATGGAGGTTGAGTCGTTTTTTGGTTTTTTTCGTGTTTTGGTCTTGCCTACTTTGTTTCATGGTGTAATGTAGGCTAGGTTATGGGTTGTATTAGAATGTTTGGTTTTGTTTTTGGTTTACATATACGGGGCATGTCCTGTATATGAATTAGTGTGGAACTCATCCTCACTACTTGTACTTTATTGGGATTGTTTTAATAGAATCACCGGGGTAACCCTTTACCCAAAAAAAAAGAAATCTAACCAAAATCGTAGCTACAAAAAGAAAGGTCTTGGTTTTATTCCACCAGAAAATCATAAAAATATTAAAAATTCTAAAACAAAAACTGAATTTGTGTCAGGTGGTAGTTCAGAAGATGAACAGAAGAAACGTTCTGGAGACAGTCAAATCAAGAGTAATGGGACTGAAGTGTCTCGTACCTGTTACAGATGCAATGAACATATTGCATGGAATTGTCAGAAAAACGCCAAATCAAAACAGGGAGTTTCTAGAAAATTGAAAGAAAAGGTTGTTGATGTTGAACCACTGATGTGTGTAAAATGCAACATATAAATTACATCAAATGAGGCATAAAACTAACCCTTTTTAAGTACTAATGTTGGAAAAAGAGTGTTTTTGTCTTCCTTTTGTATTTTCAGGATTAAATGAGCTTAAATTAACAAAAGAAGCAAAAAAACAGCTAATTCTAACATAAATACAAGAAAAGGAACATAAGTGGATTGCCCGACCCCTCGACAGCATCCTCCCAAGCAAAATAGAGAAGGCAGAAGACTGAACACGCCCCGTGCTCAGCCAGCACGGGGCCGTGCCCAAGAAGCAGCAGAAAAGACAAACGAGTAGAAGCTTCTATTGCCCACCACGGGGCCGTGCCCAGTGAACACGGGGGCGTGGCGAAAGTACTGCAGGCGCATTAATTGTAATTGCGAATTACAATTAATGAAGAGAGAGAGTGTCAGACAGGCACGGGGCCGTGCCCAGCCTTCTGTTCAGCCTATAAATAGGTGTGCTTGGTTTCATTGCAACTCATCCCTTGGCACACCACCTCTCTCACACTTCATCCACCACCCACCACCACCATAACACCATCATCCACCACCATCATCCATTGTCCATCATAGAGTGTGTGAGTCGTCTCGGGATCCAAGATTGATCGTAAGAGTTCTTGACAATCAAGGCCATGTTTGCCTAAGTCTCTTACATCACTTGGTGAAGACAAGTGTTTAGTATAATACTTTTTATTTTAAATCTTTTGCATTTTTTATTTGGTTTTGTATTAATGACTTTGATAACTAGTTGCTTATGTTGAAGGTGATCTTTCCTTATCGTTTGTCTGTGGTGTCTTGGCATTATTTTACTGTCTATATAAAATAAAAGATTTTCACCATTCATATCTCCACGGTCTATATGGAGGTATGTTGGCTACCTGGTCGGGGGTTAAGGGAACGGTTTGGTAAGGGTCTTGCCCTTGTTCAGCGTTTAGAGGTCCTGCAAGGGACCTGGGTCAAATTTAGTAGGATCTCCTTCAATGCCCATAGGTATTGGATGGCGGGGATCCAAACTCTTTGACCCCCTCATAAGTTAACTACTATTATTACTATAACCCGGCTATTTAGGACTGTATCCCTGCTGACTCAGACTACTTAGTCGAGGGTAATGTCACCTCCAAAAGAGGGGCCTACCATAATTTACATTAATAACTTAATTCATTATCTTTCAATAATCCGACCCTTTAGGATTGTATCCTTACTGACTCAAACTACTGGGTTGAGGGTAACGTCGCCTTCAAAAAAGGGGCCTACTACAATAACTAAGATAATCTCTTAAACAAGTGCAAAAGTGCGAAAATAATCAAAGGTTATACTATTACACGAGTCGGATCCAAGTGATTCATCTTGTCTATCTGTTTTTATTTTTACTTTTATTTTTCAGCATTTAGTTAGTATTTATTTTCTTAGTTTAAAAATCTTTTCTAACATTTTGATTTGGTTAGACGTTGAGGATAAACCGGTACTAAAGCTCTTGTGTCCTTGGACGACCTCGGTATCTTACCAACACTATACTACGTCCACGATGGGTGCACTTGCCCATATGTGTGTTTAGTGTTAGTAAATATCGTGTTTTATAAATTTAAAACTTGGCTAAAAGTGTAAAAAGGGCTTAAATATACATCTAAAACATATTACACTACACACGCATCAAGTTTTTGGCGCCGTTGCCGGGGACACAAGGATTTTAAGAAAGTTAGGAATCAACGACCTAATCATATTTTTTTTTCTTTTTAATTTTTTAGGATTTTCTTAGTTTTTCAACTTCTGCAGAGCTCAGCACAGGCCGTGCCTGCTGAACACGCCCCCGTGCTCAATCATTGGAACTGGCAATCCTGTTTTAAGTCAGCCAGTAAGCTGAACACGGGGCCGTGCTCACTCAACACGCCCCCGTGCCCAAGATTCACTTACTGAAAACAGAACTGTTAGATCCCGGCGGTTGGTAATTTCTGACACAAACATGAGTGATGGTAATTCTTTTTACTTTCGGCACTCTTATGGTACGTGGTGTCAATTATGTGGAGGCGAACATAAAGAATTAGAATGTTACTTTCTAAATTATAGGCCCCACTACATAGACCCACCGACTCCTTATAACCTTAAGAGGGGCGAAAGTAAAAATAATCACTATCTCTCCCTCGAATGCGCCCAGCCAGATATTCTAGGAGAAATACTCCTTGACGAGTTATTTCACCTAGAAGAGCTAATTTTAAATTGGTCAAAAGAGCTTAGGAAGGATTTCATTGATCCTCCCCAAGACGAAGACCATGAAAAAATGTTGGGATCGCATTCCAACAACCTCGTTGTTTCCAAAAATAGCTTCATACCTAGCAAAGACTTGGACGATAGTCGTCCCTGTGCCGATTGTGCCGTGAAGGACTCTCCATCGACTTCGTTCGGTGCATACATAGACCTGAGCGATTCGGCATATACCTCCTTTAACGAGAGCCCGGGAAAGGGTTGGACTTGTCCACCTAGAATGAAAATAGGAATTACCCTCACCGACAACCTCTTGCGTTCTCGCCTTAGTCTAGGACAATTAAGGTATCTCAGGCACTTTGGGGTTGTTCCCACCAGTAAGGAACCACCCGATATCAATAAGATCCTTAGAAGTAAAGAAACTCCATAAGACAGCTTCCAGACACGGGGCCATGTCCAGGTCAACACGCCCCCGTGCTCACCTAAAAGATTCTCTGCTGATTTTGTCAGAATACGGACAAAATGTGTCAGGATTTCATCTGCACACGGGGCCGTGTCCAACCAACACGGGGCCGTGTCCAGTGCGCTGTCGTTTTCTTTAAATGCAGCCTGATTCCTGCTCATTTTTTACCACTTCCAAAGACAAAGATTCCTGGGATCTTCACTTATACCATCCTAGGTAAGTTCTAAAAGAAGGTTCCCAAGAATCCTCTTGTCCCTTCCACTTTTGTTCATTACCTCTTCTTTCAAATTTTTCAAACATTTCCTCCATGAAAGCTTGGAAACTCCATGATTCCAACCTTTTATGTGAAGTTTGTAAGATTATTTGCTAAGGATTCTTGTTTAAAGTTAGTTGTATAACTTTGTTTTAAATTATCTGTGCTTAAAACCCAGCTGAAAATCATAAAAATAATTTAAAACTCCAAAACTCCTTAGCCTAAAATCCTGCAGACAAGTGGACACGGGGCCGTGCTCATCAAGCACGGGGCCGTGTCCGAGGTTTTGTTTCTTAAAAATTTTAGCTTTCTTCGGTTTATTTCCCAGAAATGGCAAGCAGAACAAGTGGAACCTCTTCAAGGAACAACCGACAAGGGAGGAGATCATCAACGGCGGAAGACTCTCTTGTAAACTATGTTTACGCCCTAAGGGAGGCTATTGATGAAATGACGGGAGTGGAAGAAGCATTGGTCGACCGTATCAACCATCTCACGGTGGGACTGGAAAGGTGTCTCCGAGAGGTCAACCTCTTGCACCAGAGGTTAAACCTTCTCGCCTCCCCGCCTTTGGTACCTATAATAACCCAAAGGGCGTGGAACATGGTGCCCGAGGTCATCATACCGGCTGAATGGTACGCCATGCACCCTGAGCCTCCGCAAAGGGTAGTGCAAGGAGTCCCGGTGAGTGTTCCCCCTCCTCCACAAGTTGCTGAGGAAAACGAAGCTGCTTTCTTCCTTCCAAGGGAGATAGAAGAATGGCTTTAGCAACATCTAGGGGAGAAAACCGTCGGCCAAAAGTCCTACTACATCGGGAAACTATTCTCGAAATTTTCTTGAAAAGTAGAACTCCTTGTGATAACCTCGTGTACCTCCTGACCTAATTAGTTAAGTTTTTTTTTTATTTTAGGAGTATTATGTATCTCTCTATGGTTTAATGGAATGATGGTTTTAAGGTTTGAATGGTTCATAATAAATAAAACACACTCATGGTGGAAAAGGATGACAAGGGAAATGAGAAACATGGCCCCATGCATAAGAACAAGGCCACACGTCAACAATTTCTCCGTTACAGAAGGTTCAGCACGGGCCGTGCCCAACCCACACGGCCCCGTGCTGAACCCCCGCAGACAAATGCCCAGTTCAGGTAACTGGACACGGGCCGTGTTCACCAGACACGCCCCCGTGTCCAGGCTTCTGTTTCTTTTTTTTAATTATCGTTACTGGCACTTGAACACGGGGCCGTGCCCGGTCCCCACGGGGCTGTGTCCAGACTACCAGTAACATAAATTTTGCTTTTAACACCATGTTACACATCTAATCAACCTAAAAATTTATTTTTGGGACACATTGAGGACAATGTGTAATTTAAGTGTGGGGGGATGCTAAAACCTTGAAATTTTGCAAGTCCTAATAACAAGCCTTACACAAAACTCTATTGGAACCGCTAATCACCCTAAATTTTTCAAAAATTTTCATTTTTTTTACTTGTCTAAAGTTTAAGTTGGGAATTCTAAGACTAACAAGGTTATATTTTTACACATTTACAACCGATAGCGTTGTGATAAAAAGAACTAACATAAGAAAATTATGAAACGGCATGACAAGCTTAGTTAAAATTCGATTATATATACTTGATCACATAGAAAACCCCATTCCCACAAAAAGTGAGTTTTGAGCCTTTATTGAGCATACGAATATACATCTTTATGCTAAATGCTCATTTTTCATTTCTTGTGTGAATAGCCGCTTGGTTCTTACGACTCTAGAACTTTCCACGACAATTCATTCCCGGTCCTTACCAACTTAAACCCAAGTAAGTAAATAATGGAGGCATTAGGATTAACCCTTTTTTCTTTCAAAACCATTATTTTTATTTTTTTCTTTTCACCTACCCAAAAACTCCCCCTAGTTAACCCCTTTGAGCCTAAACCTTTCATTTCTTTACCCTAAAAACCCTTTTACCCACCAAAAACCCTTTTTATTTTTACCCTTTATTTTAGTAACAAGCTCGGTTTTCGTGTGACTTCGAAAAAAAATGAATGAAGTTAGAAATAAACAAACAAAGCTCTTAAAACAAAAGCTTGTTTGAAGAAACACTTCATTAAGAATAAAAAGTCACTAAAACAAAATGTTTTACGAAAACCGACGCTTTTTACGATTTTCGCCCTTTTCTACTAACCACTAACCCAACTACCCACCTTTAGCCCAAGCCTTTACCTAAAAAGTCCTCTTGATATTTACAAAGTTAAAAAGTTAAAAAGGAGGAGGATTGATTGCTTGGCAAGCCTACGGTAGGAATAAGTTCCATGCCGCTCTCGAGTGATTCACTAAAAAAATACACCTTCGGCCGAGTGTGAGTGATTTCTCCTGTGAGGTATGTGAACTTGTATATAAATGGAATTTTAAAAAGGCATGCTATGCCCAAATAAGTAATTTATCTTATGAAACGTTCTAAATAAATCATAACGAATAGGATTGTAAATAAATAAAAATAAAACCCAATAAAGACCTTGGATTCCCGACACTCTATGACAAGCCAAAACCTTCTCTTCTACCCATTCCATTTGGGAGTGAAAGCCACATATTAAAGAGTTTTGCTTGAGGACAAGCAAAGATTCAAGTGTGGGGGTATTTGATGTGTGTAAAATGCAACATATAAATTACATCAAATGAGGCATAAAACTAACCCTTTTTAAGTACTAATGTTGGAAAAAGAGTGTTTTTGTCTTCCTTTTGTATTTTCAGGATTAAATGAGCTCAAATTAACAAAAGAAGCAAAAAGACAGCTAATTCTAACATAAATACAAGAAAAGGAACATAAGTGGATTGCCCGACCCCTCGACAGCATCCTCCCAAGCAAAATAGAGAAGGCAGAAGACTGAACACGCCCCGTGCTCAGCCAGCACGGGGCCGTGCCCAAGAAGCAGCAGAAAAGACAAACCAGTAGAAGCTTCTATTGCCCACCACGGGGCCGTGCCCAGTGAACACGGGGGCGTGGCGAAAGTACTGCAGGCGCATTAATTGTAATTGCGAATTACAATTAATGAAGAGAGAGAGTGTCAGACAGGCACGTGGCCGTGCCCAGCCTTTTGTTCAGCCTATAAATAGGTGTGCTTGGTTTCATTGCAACTCATCCCTTGGCACACCACCTCTCTCACACTTCATCCACCACCCACCACCACCATAACACCATCATCCACCACCATCATCCATTTTCCATCATAGAGTGTGTGAGTCGTCTCGGGATCCAAGATTGATCGTAAGAGTTCTTGACAATCAAGGCCATGTTTGCCTAAGTCTCTTACATCACTTGGTGAAGACAAGTGTTTAGTATAATACTTTTTATTTTTAATCTTTTGCACTTTTTATTTGGTTTTGTATTAATGACTTTAATAACTAGTTGCTTATGTTGAAGGCGATCTTTCCTTATCGTTTGTCCGTGGTGTCTTGGCATTATTTTACTGTCTATATAAAATAAAAGATTTTCACCATTCATATCTCCACGGTCTATATGGAGGTATGTTGGCTACCTGGTCGGGGGTTAAGGGAACGGTTTGGTAAGGGTCTTGCCCTTGTTCAGCGTTTAAAGGTCCTGCAAGGGACCTGGGTCAAATTTAGTAGGATCTCCTTCAATGCCCATAGGTATTGGATGGCGGGGATCTAAACTCTTTGACCCCCTCATAAGTTAACTACTATTAATACTATAACCCGGCTATTTAGGACTGTATCCCTGCTGACTCAGACTACTTAGTCGAGGGTAACGTCACCTCCAAAAGAGGGGCCTACCATAATTTGCATTAATAACTTAATTCATTATCTTTCAATAATCCGACCCTTTAGGATTGTATCCTTGCTGACTCAAACTACTGGGTTGAGGATAACGTCGCCTTCAAAAGAGGGGCCTACTACAATAACTAAGATAATCTCTTAAACAAGTGCAAAAGTGCGAAAATAATCAAAGGTTATACTAATACACGAGTCGGATCCAAGTGATTCATCTTGTCTATCTGTTTTTATTTTTATTTTTATTTTTCAGCATTTAGTTAGTATTTATTTTCTTAGTTTAAAAATCTTTTCTAACATTTTGATTTGGTTAGACGTTGAGGATAAACCGGTACTAAAAGCTCTTGTGTCCTTGGACGACCTCGGTATCTTACCAACACTATACTACGTCCACGATGGGTGCACTTGCCCATATGTGTGTTTAGTGTTAGTAAATATCGTGTTTTATAAATTTAAAACTTGGCTAAAAGTGTAAAAAGGGCTTAAATATACATCTAAAACATATTACACTACACACGCATCAACCACCAACCGAAAAACTCAAATTTTTTGAAAATTCAACTTATGAGGTTGGTGAGTGTTCTAAAAAGAATTTTTATAAGAGAAAAGAGAATGACAACCAAGTGTGGGTTGTTAAGAAGGTTGAAAAGAATGCCGGCGATGAATCTGGTTCCACAAAGCCAGAAGAGCCACAAGGTGAGGAGAAAATTTCAGTGAATGATGAGGAATTTCCATCACTGAAGTTTGAAGAGGTTAAAAATAAAGTTGGTAAAATTGAAATCTCGAATCAGTTTTACAAAGAGAAAAATGAATTTGATGTCGAGAAAACATTTAATGGAAGTGTAAAGAAAATCTTTGGGAAAATGTTGAATGGGAAAGCAAAGGGGGTTAAAGATTTTTATGCAACTAAAAAGGCAACATACAACCCTACTGCGCACGAATTGAAAGCCATCAAGTCTGAGAAGACTTGGATGGAAGTCTGTTTCCCATAATAGTCTTAGGACTACGTCGGAGATCCCAAGCTTATATCGTGGATCAGGAATCGGCATCATTCATGTTTTTGATAAGTTTGTATGAAAGTTGTTAAAATTGTCTGAGTAATTACAGGTGAAAGGACTACGCCGGAGCTTCCAGGTTGGTAATTGAGAAGCAGGAATCGGCATCTTTGTGACTAATTTTACAAGTGGTAAAGAGGTTAATGTAGATGACTCATTCCTACAAGTGGTATTTGTTGGTCATACCTACAAGTGGTATTGATTGATGATCTTACAAGTGGATATTTTTTTTTTCAAGTGATACAAAGATTGCTTGAATGCAACACGGTAAATCAGGGACATAACTCCGATTTTAACACGTGTGTAACCTACAAGTGGTAAAAACAAACTCATTTTCCGGAAAAATCAGTTTGATTAAAACAAACTTAAGTGTTTTGAGATCTAAATGAGAAAATGGTTTGTGATAAGGGGAGTTCTGATTGTTTATGCCTAGAGAATGGCGATTTGATGCATTTCGATGTCAGTTATCAAAATTTTGTACAGTTTGTTTTGTGTTCAAGTGGGTCTAGAGCTTAGTTGTTTTCAAATTGTTTTAATGTGTTAGAATTTTAGGGGGAGTAGAAATTTTCAGAAAATCCAAAAACATTAGAAAATTTGAAAAATCCAAAAACATGATAAAATCAAAAATGAGTTTTGTTGTGAAAAGAGGAAATGATAGTACATAAGTAGACTGTCACAGCATGCTAGAGAAATGTAATGGTAAAATGTGATAAACAATCTCATTGAGGATATGCCAGTAGGTTTTTACACATTTAGTAAATTGTGACGAGATATAAACATAAAAATTTCAAACTTGCTTGTTCTATGGGTTAACAACTTCTTGGATATATAGGTAACCCCTGAAATCTCGTTTGAAAGGTCCCTTATTCTGAGATGCTAGGTCTTTATGCTCAGTGATATCTGGGGTATTATCCCGGGACTTCTGTTGTATGGAAGTACTGACCTAGTCCCCGGATAATGCTTTCCGCAAATGCTTGAAACATAGCATCACCCTCAGCAAGCTGATGAAACAATAAAATTGATAGTCGCTGCTGTTGTAATCAAAAGATCCTCTAAAGGGGATATACCTAAAAGTCGAAGCCGTCATCTCTTTGCGTATACGGAAGTATCGACCTGAGCTCTCACGGCCCTCGCATCTAACCCCTGACAGATATCATCTGTGGTATACTCACCTGTAAGATTGAATATTGGGATCTGGATACGAGAGTATATTCAAGAAGTAGGACACACGAATAAGTTTAAATGCTTAAAACATTAACATCGTATCTCGGAGCAGTTGAAGTTTGTGTAAAAATTTAAGTGGACAAACATACTGACAATCTAAGTGAATTGTTTAGGACTTAAAATGAAATCAAGCTTAACGGTGTTAGTGACATGTCTCATAAACTGATATGATCATCTTGCACAAACTCACAAAAATATTGTCTGTAAATATTTCATTTCTGCATTATTCTGTTTTTACAAGTGGTGTCTGTTACTTTCTTTCAGAAAATCCAAAAAGATTTTGTGTGTGTTTTAGCATAAACTTTTGAAAAAGTCAAAAAGATTTTCGACAACTGATGTTGGAAAGCTGATTTTCAAAATTTTGAGTGCTAAACATGATGACATTGTTGTGAGGGGAGTGTATCTTAATGGTCAAAATATGTTTTAAAATCAACAAGTGGTTCATCATGTGTGTGTAATCTGAAAGAGAGTAGTTATTGGTGATTATGTTATGAGAGGGAGTTATCTGACTATATCAGGAGTTGGTGCACTACAAATTGTTAAATTTAGAAGATTTACTTCTGGGTTAAGTATGTGCAGCTTTATCCAAGTTTCGATCCTGAAAATTGAAGACTCTGCAGATAGAGTTTTAGCCAGGTTTCGATCTTGGAACATGAAGAGCCAGACAATGATTCTGAAGCAGAAGTTGCTGAAGAACAAAGGAATGTCAGCAAATCGAGAGGGGGAGTCTGAGGATAGAGAGAGAGAAAAGCCCAGAGACTGATCAAGACTGAAGAAGTGAAGACACAGCATTGTCGTGACTCGATGGACGACTCCGTCAACATCTGAGGGGGAGTTTGTTGGTGCACTACATCTGTCGACTTCGTCTTGGATCGAGTCATACATTGTATTGTATAGATTATGGCATGTTATATGAGAAAACTGGAGAGTATATGTGTTTAGAAAGCTAGTTTCGCTCTTAGGGTCATTTAGGAAAGGTTTCGCTTATATGTCATCTAGGTAGTTCCGCTTATCTGTCATGATGAGATTTCGCTTATGTGTACATGTACACTGGAGCGAAACCACCATGCCTATATATAGGTGGTCTTTAGAGCGAAATTATAACAAATGTCTTATATTCCACGTTGAAGTGCTGCCGGTGTGAAGAACTGCATGTAATCAAGTGTTAATCAATACAATCAGCAGTTTTAGGGAAGATTCAGCTATTTCTACCTCCGTTTCTTGTAATTCCGCACCTGAAACGTAGTTGAACGCCTCTGAACGACTCGTTCGGGTCGATCCTCGATCCTACACACGTGTCAAACCTCCGGAAGTGCCTGGCCGAGCATGATCTGATTGTGCCTCTCGACGACCTTCAAATAAACGAAACGCTACACTTCGTGGAAAAGCCTGTCGAAATCATGGATCGCCAAACCAAGCAACTCAGACGCTCGTGCATTCCTATTGTGAAAGTCCGATGGGAAGGCAAACGAGGCGCAGAGTTCACTTGGGAACTCGAAAGCGACATGAAGGCGAAGTACCCGCAGTTGTTCAAGTGAAAGTCTAGAGAGTGAAAGTTCTCAAACGTGATTCACGGTGTTGTGCAGCTTCGAGCCTAATTTCGGGACGAAATTCCCTAAACAAGGGGAGGTTGTAACACCCCGTGTTACCGATGTAACACCCCGTGTTATCGAATGTCAAAGTCAAACTCAAAGTCAAGATCGACTTCTTTGACTGTAGCTAGTCTAATTTATGTTTTACGTTAGCTGTATTATGTGGAGTAAGTGTTGTAATCTAAGTAATCGAACGTTTATCGACGCGAAACGATTTACGACATTGAATAGTGGGAAGTAGCAATGCGATAAAGTCAGTCAATCAATAATGAAGCTAATCAAATCATCATCGAACTCGAAACTCAAATTACGCGGACTTTGGTTGTTATTATACGTGTGTGTGTGCCTTACGTGTTATTTGTGCATGTTTATTTTATGCTATGTGGGGGCAATCAATCGAGTCGAAACTCGAAACTCAATCGAACTCAACTGAAATCAAGTTATGATAATTGGTGGAGAAGAGATTACGCGAGATGTAGATGATTGTATGTTAGATATAGTGATTGGGATTAAAAGTAATTTGAATAGGAAACTCTATCGTATTCGTATCGTCTTCAATCGAAATCGAAATATAAAAAAATCGTCGCACCGAACGTCCAAGACAGGCTGTTGATCGATTAGGCCCTAGCCGATCGAACAGCCCAGCCGATCGGACGGACTGTCCGATCGGGATGCCTGGTCGATCGGCCAGCCCTTTCCTCTTTGGGAAGCCTATAAATAGCCCTAGCGGTGTTCAAAACCGGATATCCGAAAATTCGGATATCCGAATTTCGGATATCCGAAATTTTCGGATACCAGATTTCACTATCCGAATCCGTATCCGAAATTTCGGATATCCGGAATTCGGATATCCGAAATTTCGGATACGGATTCGGATAGTGAATCGGATATCCGAAAATCCAACTTTTTATTTAACATTTATTTTTTTATTATTTTTTTTCATATTCGGAAGCGGATATTTTGGATAGTTTCGGATATCCGAATATAAGTTTTCCGATATTTTCGGATATTTTTCGGATATTTCGGATATTTTCGGATATTTTTTGGATATTTTCGGATACTTCGGATATTTTCGGATATCCGAAAAAGATGAAAATTAAATTTTCGGATATTTCGGATATCCGAAATATCCGAAAATTTTGAAAATCACTATCCGAATCCGAATCCGAAAAATTCAGATATCCGAATTTCGGATATCCGAAATTTCGGATATCCGATTTTTCGGATATTTCGGATTCGGATATCGGATATTTCGGATCGGATTTTCGGATGCGGATAGTTTTGAACACCCCTAACTAGCCATGTCATTGTCATTCTTTCCACTTTTGGAAACCCTCTGACCGGCCAGCTCGTGCTCCCCTTCTTTTCTCAGATTTCTTCCAATTCCGGTAAGTTCTCATCCTAAATCTTGTACTTTCTTTATCTACACACACTCCTACACCTTTCTATCTTTCAAATCTTAACTTTTAACCGTGAAATCATCAAGATTCAAGCATTCTAGGATGATGTCATCATGGTGTTCTTGAAGAACTTCATGTTTTGACCTCAATCCACCAAGAATAGCTTGGATCTAACCGATTTCCACATAAACCAACACAGATCCACCACAGGTCTGAACAGATTCTCGGTGGAAAAGAGTGAAAGATGGATTTCCAACTTTCTTTCAACTCTTTTACACTCAATGCCTTCAAACCGGTAGAAACGGAGCTTGAATCCACTCGCTAATCACTCTAGTAGTTGAGCGGTTCGAGATTCGGGATTCTATCCACGAGGTTTACCGACTTCGGGTTAAACATCAAGTTACCGTTCCGAACAGTTTGCCGGCCGGACTTGGGTGATTCCTGTCCGAGCGGGGGAAGCAAGTAAGAACGAAGGTCCCATAGTTCAGCTCGAAGTCCAAAATACCTCAATATAACGTCAAACAATCAGAACGGCCAAAGTGTTAGATGACCAGGCCGACCAGGTCAGGATGCCGACCGATCGGACAGGCTGTTCGAATGGACAGCCCAACCGATCAGACATGTCAGCCGATCGACCAGGCCAGCAATTCGGCTAGCACATGGTCCCACACTTTAACAATTTCATGAAGTCTAGTATGGAGCGAAGTACTGTTCGATCGAACTACGGTTTGATTTGAATTACTCTTCGGATCATGAGATACTATGCTTCAACACTTAATCGATTTTCAACTCGTTCGACGTATTGGAGTGCCACCCGATCGAACATGGCGTCCGATCAGGTGACACCCTGCTGAGGACTTACTATTGAAGCACCTAACCGATCGGTTAAGCCGGCCGATCGAACGGCTCGTTCGATTGATCGACCAGAAAGGTAAGGACACTTCAATGTCCTCGAATACTACAACGAAAACTTCAAAAGGACAAGCCATCATACACAAACATATCCTACTCAAAGGAAGAAACAATCCACTCGAACAGCCCAACCGATCGAGCCTACCGGCCGATCGAACAGGCTGTCCGAACGGACTGTCCAACCGAACGAACAACCCGTCCGATCGAACATCCCGTCCGATCAACCAGGCTGTTTGACCCATCAACACTTGTACTCGTTTTACGCGTTGCTTATCATTATGATATCGAATTATTCAGGCTAACCCTACTTTCAAGTGCTCCATTCAATCCATCAATCACTGTGAGTATACTCGAACCCTTTTTGCTTTAGCACTTTTGGGTGTTACATACGTTACCTACTTCAAATCACAATCGAACACACTACACAATTATTTGAACGCTAACCGTACCGCATGTATTACGTGACTAAATGAATGCTTGTTGTTATGTTTACACGTGGAATGCTGTCTACCTGCCTTAACGACGATAGTACTATACTTTGGACTCAGCACCCGTTCTCACGGGGGTTGTTAAGGACCATTACTTGCATGGATTACGGTGGTAATCATGTATTGCGAACTGCCTCGGGCAGTCAACCCGCAGTCATTGGTATCGATAGATCCATGTCGATAATTAACATGCTTCGTTTTCCTCTGTGTACGTGCTGGTTATGCGTAAACTATTTCAAACTCTATATGCTATTATCAAACTTGTATGCTCACCTTTACATTATATGTATTGACTTTATTATAACGTTTGTGACAGGCAATTAGGATGCTTATCTGCTAGGAAGGCGAGCTTAGAATAAGCGTCTAGAGCATAGTTGTCTGTAGATCTTGCAGATCGAGTCTTTAGAAGCGTTGAACAATATTTATTTTTATATTTAAATCTGAGTTGTCGGAACAGAATATTTGGCTGGAATTATGTCTGTAATAATTTGTTTGCTATTTGAGGTACGGTATGGGACGTATTACATAAATTAAATAGTGATAATAATTGTTGTGGAAACTTCTGGACAATCTGTTTCGCTCAGTGCCATGCCCCGATGATTCCGCCATCGGTTGGGGTGTGACACTTACAAGCTTGCTATGCAACGTGATGACCATTGCAGCGTGCACAATGGGGTGCAGTACCAGCATACGCTTTCTTTGCAGGTGGCTCAGCCGGTGGGTTCTGATCAGTCTGTGCCGTAACAGCAAAACTTTGAGCCCCCTTTCGCTTCCTCTTCTTTGACGACTCACCTTCCTTACCCTTACCCTTTTTCTTGTTCTTCTCAGAATCAGCCGACTTCTTTTTTGTCACCCTTGCGGGTGAGTTTACCCTTCCTGACTTGAGATTCGGTTAGGGTAGCCGACAACTCGATTGCATGACGGACGGTAGTAGGGTTAACGCCGGTCACAATATCCTGTATGGAATCGGGCAAACCATCGATGTATCTCTCGATTGCTTTCTCCAGAGGGGTAACCATAGTGGGACACAACAGACTGAGTTCCTCAAAACGATCCGTGTATGCACGGTGTTCAGCCCCATCTTGCTTTAGATCATCAAACTCTCGCTCCAAAGCCCGGATTTCGTGACGGGGACAAAACTCCTTCATCATGAGAAGCCCGAAGCTCTTCCCATGTTTGCGCTAATGCCACTTCGGCACCCCTATCGCGCATAACACCATTCCACTAGGTAAGCGCTCGCTTCTCGAACACACTTGAAGCAAATTAAACCTTCCGCGCATTCGGACACTGCACATGTCTGAATGTGCTCTCGATACTCTCAAACCACTGCAGGTTGCTCCTTGTGACCCAGAAAACTTTAGAGGCTTAGCAGAATTGAAGCTCTTGAAGTTACACAGTGCATTGTTGTTGTTGTTATTGTTGTTGTATATCTCATGGACTTGGGTCACAATGCCTGGAAGCACAGCAGCCACTTGCTGAGAGACCAGGGCTGCGATTTCTTCAATAGTAAAAGAGTGTGCTTCACGTCGAGGAGGCATTGTCTAACAAGGAAATAGAGGAAATGAGTGAGGTTCAAAAGCAAAAGAGGTATTGAAAATACCAACAAAACACAATAAAGGCGATCATTTGTTCATTACCTCGAGTGAACAAATGACACGCAGTGACTAATCAATGTAAATGGGTCAATATAATGTATCGCCGAAGACATGCTCGCCTATAAGTGAACACTCACCCCAAGAGTTCCCAGGTAAGAGTGACTGGTCCGATTATGTGGATTTGTACAAACACTCTAGCCTTAGATAGAAAACCCAGGGTACAGGCATTCACCCTTCCAGTTTGCACGTGTTCACACTATCTAGACCCAAACTTTGACGATATTTTGAAAACTTAAAGGGTTCAAAACCATATAACAGAGGGTTCAAAACCTAGTAATCAATCATCCTAGAACAGATGATTAGTTTTCAAAGCGGATTCGAACTTATTGTGGTTATCACCTAAGGATAGGTGACGGTATTGTTTTTAAATCTAAACACAAGTAAACTTGTGTTAGGGTCCTAAAGTTATAGTCTAGGTCAAAGCATTACTAATAACCTAATTCCCTATAACCATTGGCTCTGATACCAACTTCTTCTGTCACACCCCGACCAAGTAGGACAACAAACCGTGGCGGAAACGTCGGGGAGTGTTGCAACAGAATAATTGTTTCACAACCATTGATACAAAAAGTTTCGTTTTATTGAATAAAATTAAACATTACATTGTCTTAACACATCACAAATAAACTACATATCGTCTATCACTTGTTATTATGTCACTAAGGCCTTGTCCAGATCCTACGTGATGCATGCATCCTAGAATCAATCAAGCAACATCACCTGAAACATATGTAAAAACAATGTCAGCAAAGAAATGCTGGCGAGTACATAGGTTTTATAAGAGTATCGGAATCATGGCTTCATTTACATGTTACAGTACTTAATTAGACTACAAGAGTCAAAATACAAACCTTGTTTTGAAAAATGTATTGCAACATAATTAACCAACTCAAAACAAGATGGTTATAGTTTATAAAATCTCTAAGCCATGATTCTTAACCCCAAAAGCATTTGTTTTAGAAAACCAACTTGTAAATAGTAAACCAATTTGTAAAACATCTTGTAAAACTCGTTAAAAACTCGTATGGTTTATATCCTTTAGAAAACATCGTTTGTGTGACGTCGTTTCAAAATCGTTTACCCAAGTGAACTAAATAACGCCACGGTATGTAATATGATGAAAACACTTATATATAGGAAGTACCAGCGGCGTATCCACCATGCTATCATCACATTACACCCGTCTCGTTATCTATACACTAACCAAAAATCAATCGTTTATCCAATTCGTTTAACTTGTTCAAATCGTTTTCAAATCGTTTCCAAATCGTTAACTCGTTCAAATCGTTTAAAATCATCCTCGTTTTAATTGTGAAAACTTAATTATGGTTGTCTCGCTAATAACATTCAAACCTTTGTGACTCGACCACCTCGAGTCTCGCTTCTTGCGTTAACAAACCACTAAAGGGTAAATTAACTAACATCAGATTCAGTCGTTACCCACAACCCCCACACATAACCATGGGTGATGTAAAATAACGGGATTTGTCAGATCCTATGGTACCATAACCTAATACTGGTCGGCTTGATCAATGCTAATGAATGTCATTTGTTATGTAACTACAACCAACAAGTTTGTTCACTTTATTGAAATCGTTATTAGTTTTATATAAACCATCTTAATTGTTTTTGAAAAACCATGGTTTAAACTTTGAAACCATTTCGTACATATGAATCACCCCAAAACAATTGAAAACAGTAAAATAGGGGAACTATGTACTCACATGAAGTGCAAAGTTTCCTCAATCAATAGAACTTCAATCCAACTCAAGCAAACTAAAGAAATCAAGTAGCACATAGTAATCGAACCACTAGTCAAACAATAGACGCCAAAACCGGACGATCGGATAGAATGAGGTCTTGTAAACCAAATGAGTGTTGGAACTCATGTGATATGGTTTAACAAAGCCTACATCCTAAATTGAAACCGAACCTAAGTGCTTTCAACCCATTGTGACCCATTAAAGTAGCTTACACTATTTTAACGCGTCGTGTGCGCAAAGCGCGTTCGAGGTGTCTAACTAGTCCTACGACAAGTATTATATGCCAAAACGTGTTTAAATAAGTTACATAATCAGTTACGTGACAAAAGTTTGGGTTACATATGTTTAATTACCAATTATGCATGAAAAGGGTATTTTGGTAATTTACCTAAGGCATATAAACTACTTATCATACAACTACCTAAACTCGGTGACCACAAGGTATAACCTCGGAAGTTTATTCCCTATGCTACTATGGTCGATAAACATGTTTGGTCAGATCCTAATGATCGACCAAACGGGTCATGGTCGAAAGTCTTAGCGGGTGTTTAGTCCGCTTGACTTACGACTCTACACAAGCACTAATCTAAAAAGTGAGGAGCTAAACATGCTAGAACATGTTTAGTTAAGTTAGAAAACAGGTTTTGATATCAAAACAAACAGTTTTGATATCCTAGAGTAGTTTGGTTACAAAATACGCGCAAATGCGCATTTTGGCCGAAACTACGACTCGTCACTGAGCCTAGATAACGTGGTAATCAGTAGGTATAGTCACTAGGGACTATAACCATCATGATTACGCTCACGTTATGAAGTTCAAACGAACTTTGCGTTGACCATAAACTGGTCAAAGCAGAAAGTCAAATGCAATTTGACTTTAACGATGAAAACGAATGAAAAGAATGAAATAATACTTATAGAAGGTCCCCGCAAGCTCTTGATCCGATTTACTCTTAGGTATGAAGCATAAACTTCAACTTAGAGAGCCAAAATCAGATTCAAGTGTGAGTTTGCAAGGAAAGGGGATGGGTATTTATAGATTTTCAAGAGCCGTTAGGATCGTTTCTCGAAGATTGAGCCTCGATCTAAGCCGTACAAGTGGGCACATGGTATTTGGATACCATGGGCACTTGAAAACCATTAAATTTGGCCCATAGAATGATCAAAAACCATGTCCAAAAGCCTGCAAACCAGCTGCTGTTTCTGAAAACCAGTTTTCTGTTACTAGGCCTCTCACACGGACCGCGTAAGGGTACCACAACAACTCACGTGGCCCGCCTGGGCAGACTATACAGAAATTGCAGTTTGGTCCCAGAACTTGAGAAACATGCATTTCGACCCATTTTTGGCACGTTTTAAGCCCCGTTAACCTCATTTCAAGGCTCTAAAATGAAGTTAAAGTATAGAGAACTCAAAACATGCTCAAAAATATCTCGGATGTCGGTTCGTTTGGTCGTACGATCGCGTTATTCGCTTAATTACGACGGAAGTCGTAACGAACGCAAAAACGATACAAATCAAGCGACGAATGGAATTTTATCATGCCAAACACTAAAACATAATATTTTAATGATTACATAAATTTTTGGATGTCCGGATATATTCAGAACGTAAAATATGCGCGAAAATGCAAACTTGTGCACTTTTTGACGCTTTTAGTCCCTATTGATCAATAAAGTTTATTTTAGCATACCGAACCCCTCAAAGCCTATTTCTAAGCTATGTAAAGGTTATTTAGGGTATGCTTAACTTATGATCAAGTTCCGGAATGTTCATTACTATACAAATCGGTATAGTTTCGCAGTTTGACACAAATAGTCCCTGCGATCAAACAAACTTGATTTCAACACACCAAACCATCCAAAACTTATTTCTAAGTTATGTGGAGGTTATTTAAGGTATGTTAAGCCTATGTCACTATTCCGGAGTGTTTGTCGCGTTATATTGACTGCGTTTACGCACCTTTGCGTATAACCTTCCAGAAAGCGATTTAAAGCTTGAAATTGGAGTTGAATCAAATTGCAAAATCACCAAACACAAATACACACATAGTAACATCAAAACACATATAATAACACCAAAGCACATTGTTTTATTGATAACCAACATTGTTTTACATTGTACAACGATTAATAGAACATAGTTGTCACACTAAACTAGTCCGTTAGCGAACCGACGAACTAGCAAGCAATATTTCCGCCACTATAACAACCAAATGACAACTCTAGTGAACTAGTTAAGCCAAATTTGGAACTCGGAATTGCTTCATACATCACTTAGATGTGAAATAACAACTTGCGACAACGTCCGTCGGTACGCCACAAAAGTGTCGTAAACCCACCGACGACCGAACGAAAGGCATCCAAGGCATCAAAACATGATTTTTACTAGTTTAGTGAACTAGTTAATAATAATTTTGGTTCCGAATCCCTAATTACCCCCTAATGGTGCAATTAAACCCCTAGTCACCATACTTTGATTAATTACTAAAATATCTAGATTTTTAATAACTTTTATAAAAAGTTACACTTTACCCCCATATGAAATTGGTCAAGTGGATCCCACCCACTTTAATTTTTGTTGAAAATAATAAGATTTCAAGTATGGAGGATTGATTTAAAGCATGGTCCTTGAAAGTTAAAAGATCTTGAAATTATAAGAAATCATAAACATTATCCCTCATTCATTTACAACACTTTTGAAACTTCAAAAACCCCTATTCTTGTCTTCATTTTCACGGCTCCTAGACCCCCACAAAAACTCACCATAAATCACCATTAAACACCATGAATTACCCACATTTAAGGCACTTTAAGGTCATTAATGCAAGGTTTAAGCATGGATCATCATTAGAGCTTTCTTGGAGCTTGATTGTCTTCTTATTTTCTTATCTTGGCTTGTGCAAAGTTGTAAGATTTCTAATCACCATTTTTAAGCTTCTTATTACTAGTAATTCATGGAAGTACAAGTTGATTGTCTTGAAATTAAAGTTAAACATAAACAAAAACCCTATTCTCAAAGCTAATAAACACTAAATCTAACCATATTATGTGTTGTTATGTGTAGATTAGTGTAGTTAGTTTGGGGTGATCTTGTTATTTATGATGATTTTTGTTAATATTAGTAATTTAAGCTTATGTTTATGATGATCTTGTGAGTAGATTCTTGTAGTATTCAAGACTTATGTTCATCTTACCATGATGAACACATATATATAATTTAAATATGGATATGTTTAAATCTTGTAAGATCATCATACTCACTTCCATGAACTAAATATGTATTTAAAAGATTTCATAAAGAAACAAGAGTTTAAAAGGGGTTTACAACCTAAGCTTGGAAGATTAGTAGACTTTGATTTTACAAGACTAGTTAAAAGACTTGATTATTACAAGATATCATCATAAAAAGCCTTGTAATCAAAGGGGTTAAAGTGTGAAACTTGATTTGAAGTTATGGCAAAAATGATTTAATTAAAGTCTAGCAAAAATATGAAAATTATTTGTCATAATCAAGTTGTTAAAATACACTTGTTAAGTTCATGGAAATGAGGGTTAAAGAGTATGTTATTAGGTATAAAAAGTTGATAAATTGAAACTTTATTTGGAAAATTGATTGTGGGTATGATTTAAACGTGTTTTTATAACGTGGGAAACGCCATAGTTTTTAGGGGAAACTATGGCGAATTTCTCTAAAAATCTAATCGTGATTAAAGAGGGGATTAAAGGGTGATTAACAATGTTAAACGCGATTAGTGGTCATAAACGTCATTTTTGGAAACCCTAATGAAAATATTTAAGTCTTAAATATTCAATAAGTTTTATGGACTTAAACTTATTCTTTTACAAAAATAAATGGTTAAAAATGTAACCATATATGTATATATATTTTTGGTAAAAATTACATTTTTTTTTTCGGAAACTTGTCAAGTGTATGTAATATGTGCTATATGTGTATGTACTAGATACCTATAGGGTGATCAAAATAAATACACATACATGTTCCTACATGGTCCAAGAAATGCTAGTAAATCGGACAATTAAATAAAATGGCCGAAATGGAAATACATAACACTTGATGACGACAAATTGGGCGTATTGAGAACAAGAGATGCTAGTAAATCGTGAACAAGTTACTACAATGTCGAGTCTAAAAATAACATATTTTTAGACACTAAAACGAACACATAACTAAGCGGTCAAAAACAAGAATCCGGAAAGTCGAAAACTATAAAAATTACCAAGTATTTTTCATGTGAAAAACGAACTTATTAAGTTACATGCTTGGTGAATTTTTGGTAAAAATGCAAGAGTATATTTAATGGACTCACCAAAATTAGATTTGGGCTAGGCCCAAATTTCTAAAATGCATGGGCTAGAGCCCAAAAATAAATTATTTGGGTTAGGCCCAAATTACTAACATACATGGGCCAAGGCCCAATGACAGTAAAACTAGGGCTAGGCCCAATGACTTTAAAAACTAGGGCTAGGCCCAATAACAAGAAAATTAGGGCAAGGCCCAACGATGTCAAACTAGGGCTAGGCTCAAAAACAACAAAACGTGGGTTAAGCCCAATGACATAGGTTCGAAGCCGTTCACATATAATTCAATACGTATAGAATATTTGTATATACATAACAATCGAGCGAGTAAACCATCAACGCTCTAAAATAAAAAATTGTTCCAAAGACGACAAACGAGAACATAATAAAGAATTCAAGATGAACAACTTGTACGAGGTCCGAAAGACCTAGTGTCTAACGAGATTAGTACACATATAGGTTATTGACACGTACGGACGCTCACTTCGATTTCATAATACACGGAACGCAAATTTGTGAGTTCATATCCCTCCTTTCAATGATTTCAATGTTTTGTTTTTAAAACAATCGAGGGGAAATACATGTTAAAACTATGGGTATGTTAGCTATGGGTTTAGATGATAACACGATCAATGTACATAAGTAGGATGATGACATAGTAACCATTAATCACTTACTGACCAAGGTGCAAAAGGTGTAGATATATAGAGCTTGAGACACGCTCCACTCCTTGATAGGCCATAGGAGTGCTTTTGTGATCCCAGAAAATGTCAAAGTTGTCTCGGTTTGGTTACGTACTTATGGTACATAATGTCAGGGGGCTCGCTACCCACTGATAGATCCTTAAACTCCATAAATGCTATTAACGTACCAGGATTTCATTTTCATGAATACTACGATTACAAGATTTCTTTTTCATGAATACTACGATTACAGATCTCATTTTCATGAATACTATGATTACAAGATTTCATTTTCATGAATACTACGATTACATATGATAACAAAAACTTCATGAACTCGCTCAACTTTTGTTGACTTTTTAAAACTACATGTATTTCAGGAAACAAGTCTTGAGCCGGTGATACATGATTGGATGCAATGATTACCTTTCTTACGTCACACGCAACACGCTTCCGCAACTAGCAGGGTGTGACACAAGCACCCCTATTTATAGCTGAAGACAGATGTCCTCCACGGTCCGTGCCCGCCTGGCACGGCCCCGTGGCCATCTCTCTCTCTCTCTCTTCTTCATTAACTACAATGTCAGGTCTTGTACTAACACGACCTCGTTTGTCAACGGCATGGCCCGTGGCCAATGTACTTGATGTATTATCTCAGATTCTCCGAATCTTAGAGTTGACCACGCCCCGTGTTGCCTTAGCACGACCCCGTGTTGGTTGTTTGTTTTGTCTTTTCTTCTGTAGAGATTCCAGTCTTAGGCACGACCCGTGTCTGGTGCACACAGCCCCGTGTCAAGTCTTCTGATCTTGTTATTTTGTTGGTTTGGATGTGAATTGGGGCTTGGCGAGTTGCGTCAATTCACCTTCTTTGTATATATGTTGGATTTTGTTGTTATTTTGCTCCTTTTATGCCTTTAAGCTCTTTTGACCTTGTAAATTTAAAAGGAACAAAGAAACAAGCTTTTTCCAACATTAGTACTAAAAAAGGTTATTTTTACGTCGTGTTTGATATAATTATATGTTGTATTTTACGCACATCAGTGGGAAGATCCTTACTGCCTCGGCCTTGGCAGCTAGGAATGTGAATGTAGGATGCGGGTCGTGCCCTTTATGCGGTATTGAAGAGGAAGACACAGATCATTTACTGGTGACTTGCACATTTGCGAAGACGCTTTGCTGGAACATATGCGTCTGGAATAATATTATGGTGGATGGTGACACGCTTTAGAATGACAGATGACTAAATTGGGATAGTTGCAAAGCTTTCAAGGGGTAAATTTTGGTTCGCGGTCTGTTGTATTTTTTATTCTTTGTATTCTAGCTATGCTTCCTTTAGCTTCTTGCTAAGAAGTCTATTCTTTGTGTTTGAATAAAATCTCCCTCTCTGGATGGGGAAAAAAGCCATGAATTATATCCGATTGTAGGAATCTGAGTCAACATGTAAATTAGGTACTTTAAAGAACATTGCTTTGGAAAAAGAGGAACAAAGATCAGAACAAATTTATTTTCATGGAGTTCTTTTTAAGCCATAATAATTTGTAATAGTTTATGCTTGCATGTTTATGTTTTCTTAAAATAATTAAAACTTGGTAAACAATGTTTGACTTTGAATATATTTTAACCCTTTTCATGGTAATATGTTTGTTGGTTTATTATAGTGTTTTGGTTTCATTCATTGTCTTTTCAAGTTTTTAGGCATATAATTAATAGTGTTTGTTAGTTTAATAGTAAATTTATATGTTTTATTCATATTTTTAGGCATATAATAAATGAATCGCAATCGATTAATGAATAAAACGTAAAGCATTATGGATTTTATATTGTTTTGATTGAAAGATTGATCTCATGGTCTAAAACAAACCCGTGTAATACACGGGGCATAAGCTAGTAGTACATATATACAAGTATGTATATAAAATAAGTCTAATTCTTAAATCCGGTTTGACTGACCTAAGCAGTAGACCTGTAAGGAGATCAGTTCGAAACCACTTCTTATGGTTTTCAACCATGATGCCCAAACTCCTACTGCATTGCACGGGGAATAATGACCACACTTATCGTTTTAATTTTAAAATACCGTTAATAGAAAAAAAAATGTAAAAACATAGGCAAAAAATAGTGCACCAATGCGCGCAGGAAAAAATTCTATCCTAGTATATAACAAAATCCAGCTACTTGAACAGTGTTTTGTTTAATTTTTATTTTTGTAGTTTGTTATAAATTTTTTTTATTATTATTATTTATAATGAATTTTTAGCACATTTTGTTTTTATTATAATTTTATGACATCCAGATATAAATTTTACTCAAAACTGAGTTGTACAACTAATCGAAGCATTAGCATACATGTTATCAAGGTTACCTTACCGCTTAGTTATTCTATATGTCGTTTATAGTTTCTTTTTAGTTCTTTACCACGACGAACTGAACGTCATTGGTACCGGTATTCATCTTCTATGGTTGTCTCGATGTTTCGGCACATTTTTCGTTGAAAACAGAGTTGTATTCGCACCGATATACGCTTCTATATCTTTCGATTGCTATAATGAGTGCCTCAAAATGCAGAAATCTCAGTAGTTACTTATAAATACCTTGCCAACGAAGCAGGGACAGTTACTGTCACACCCCGATTTCCACGTGTATCACCGGTGGGCCCGGTGGGGGATTACCGTGACGTAGTTGGCAACAATATAGTCAAACCACACAATTATATGAATGCACAGCGGAAGCATAAAGATAAATATAATTCAACCTTTGATTGTAATATCAAATGTATCACAAATCGTCGAATGGTATCCACAGGGGATCAAATAATAATAAAAATATTTGTTCAACAGACAAGACATCAAGCTTGCGAGACTTCTTAAGATGCTAAGGAGCTATTGCCAGCCGATTACGTGTAGTACCTGCACTTAATCTTTTTGGGAAAATACGTCAGTTTACACTGGTAAATACATTCAACCGACACTTTTGAAAAATGTTTATTAAAAGTTGATTTGAATGCACAAGGCACAAACTCTTTTATAACTTGGGAGAATTATTTAATATTATAATCTTGTGAACGAATTACATGTTCCTTCTTTGCGTTCAGTAGCCCGGATCTAGTCCGGGTTAAAGATCAATAGACACACCACTTTGCGTAAAACCGAGGTGGGTAAACCAACGGTTACGTCTTTTATTAATATAGACATAATGCCGGGTGTACGCCTACACCCGGGTGTCGAGGTCGTGGCCATTTCGTAAAATGATGCCTAGGATATCCGGGACATGGTCATTAACCCCTCAAAGGCTTTTAAGTAACAAGACTGTTTAAACGAGCCGATCAAATTATTCAATTAACCACCAAACGATGGAAGATTTGCTGCTCGATCAAGCGGTATTTTATATATACCGTAACCCAAGCCCGTAATACGGAAAATAAGTTAAAAGTATTTACCTTTGCAAGTATTGTCCTTAATTGATTAAATCACAGATATCTTTTACTGGGGCTCCTAATCTGGAACGAAGGTTTTAAAATAACCTATTAGAATCCTAACGGGTCTTTATATTAGCCGTAGCCTAGACCGGTCAGTTTCAAGGGATAGATACGGTTTAATCGCGTGAAACGCGAAAACCGAGAATGGAATGTGATTCTGACCCAACAAGCTCAAAGACTTGTTTTAGATGGGCTTAATATTCATACTCTGGATTTTGGGGTCAAAATAATATAGTTTGACCCGTATCGGCTAATTTATGTAAACTAGTTACATAAGCCGAACCGTGCGCGCAATAGGCGCAACGGGTAACTGTAAGAGTCCTACACTTGTTTCCCAAGTCAATATACCTTAAAGAGGTTGTGGTATTAGTAGGATACTTCCCGTGATGCCCGTAACGAGTTTAAGTTTATTATACGCCCCGTAGGGGTTTTCCGGTCATTTTAAAGACTTTTAAAAGAGGTTTTAGAGTTCTACAGGAAATCTGAGTTTCCCGTTCAGTTTATAAAGTCCAAAATACTTTATTTATTATTTAGAATCAGTAGCAACTGGAATCGGGTCAAAAGACCTTGTAGAACTCAAGTTTTGGCCGAAAAGGGCATATTCGGTATTTACCGAACCGTAGCCATAACCGCAGGTTATGAGCAGGTTAAAATTAATTAAAAATCTTTAAAAATCCCAAAATATTATTTTACAACAGTGAGTAAAAGTTTTGGTGACGAAATCTTGGTTTAGTTAGGCGTTATGCTAATCGCGTCGTTTATTACAAAAGTTTACTTTAATTGCGCTATTTAGCATAACTCCTATTCTAGACCTCGGATTGACATGAAACTTTAGGGACATGCTTAGAATTTAGTAAGCAAGGTTATGATCCCTTCACGTGTTCGAAATACTCGTTTTATTTTGAAAAGGGCGTTACGGTCAACTTTTAAGCAATTAACGGAAATGCGTAAAAGACTCGGACAAACAACGAACTGGTCACAGAGGGTGATACCATCACGTGACCTGGTCCTAAGAGAGTCCTAAGGCATATATACATTGCACTAAAACGGGTCAGAACTGAAGTCAAAGAAAAAGTCAAACTTTTGCGACATTCGGCTCCGAACCGGGTCAATATAGCAAATGGCCGAATCAAACGAGTTTAGACAAGTTTATATACTTAATATCATGTTTTATAAGTGTTCAAACAGGTTTCATATCATCTATATTACAGATTATGCAAGAATCGCAAAAATGGCTTTCTGTTGACTTTTTAAGTATACGTTTGACTCGACATTTGAACTAATTAGAGTGGTGATCAGAGGGAACCCTTTTAGAGGTTTATTACCCACATAAATACCAACACATAACTACTTTTGATTCGACAATTCACTGGACCATTCGTGATTTATCGCAAAGTCAATCGTTAGTTACGACGGATTGACTTTTAAGCTAAACTAAGCAAAAACAAAGCCATAGAAGGTTTGGCATACTTACAGAGACTTAGTGCACGAACTAGGATTATAGAAGAACACTTGGGAGCTTCAGGAATGAGCAGAAGATGTGTTTTGAGGTGTGGTGAACTTATGCACAATGTAGGCCTATTTATAGTAAAAGAAAGGCCCTTAGATCATTACAACTCAGGCTACAAGTGAGTATGGATGTTCAGCAGGTGGCCCTTGATGCTAGGAGGCAAGTAGGGGGCACCCATGCTTCACTTATTGCACTTTTGATCGTTCACAACTTCAAACAACAAGTCTGTCCAAAGTTTCTGCATCTGGGCGGTTCACGCGGCCCGCATGGAAGGATCATGCAACTTGTTCGCGGGTCGCCTGAGTTTATAAGACAGGACGCGTATATGCAGAAGGCTCGCGGCCCGCATCAACTTAAGTGTAACCTTTACGCGGCCCGCGTTAGGTCAGTTTTTCAAGATTTTTGAATCTTTTATAATCATTGCCTAAATCTTGGTAATTAATAACGAAATCTTTGGTATTTATTAACCTGACCTTTCGGGTTTGAAGGGGTAACTTTGCGATTTGGCCCTTGATTATTTACAACTAAGGGCCTCGTGTTATTTACCCGCATAGTTAAGTCCCTGGTTAGTTTGTTATTTATCCGGAAAGCCTTAACTTTCATGGTTGACGCTTTTAACCCTTCTCGTACGAATTTGATCATAACTTTCTCGTTTTAAAACGGAACTTCGCGGAATTCATATAGTATATTCTAGTGAGCGTATTTTACTGTTACAAAGCCTCGGGTACGTCAAAGGGTCACTCAGAGGTATATTTAAACATGTTGACACAATTAACCCCTGCAGCTTGTAATCTCTCACTTTCTTCCGCGTTTCGCTTCCGTACGATCCATGATTTATTCGTTTGAAGGTACGAGCATTGTTTAGGGTTACTATACAGTATACTTACCCTTGTTTGGCATTTATAACCCTCGAATTTTACATACTTTCAAGGTTTGTCAACTTTAGTCCTTTATTTAATATTAAATGCCACGTGTAAACCCAAGAGACGTGTTAATACATTATTGGACACAAAATTTCGAGGTGTTACAGTTACACACTGGTTCTTGCAGTGGAATAGTGGATGGAGGAGATGCAAGGACTTTAGAAAAGAAAACATGGAAATCCATCCGTTTTTGAGATCTCGGATTACCATCATTTTTTTACATCCTCTGACTGTGTTTTTAAGACCACCCGTAGTGGGGTTTTTTGGGCGTTTTATCACTACAAAACGCCCCACAACGCTGGTATGACCGCCCCCGTGGGCATGGTTTTCCAAAAAAATGGTGGTTGGCGTGGTTTAAAGAACGCTGGACTTCGGGGTTTTTTCAAAACATGACCATTACCAACGGTTGAAAACAATTAATAATTTTTTTATTCAAGTTTTAGCCTGTATAAATACCCACTTTTCACCACTTTTTTATAAACTTTCTTCACTTTTCACCCACATTCTCTACTTTTCACCTCTTTTTTTTATTAATTTTCTCTACTATTTCTTTTCTTTATTAAATCATGAATCCCTTCCGACCCATATTCGGTGTGTCGTCGAGACCCGGTAACCCCAATACATATCGGCCGAACACCACACAGCCGCAACAGAACTTCAACCTTCAAGACATGGATCCGAATGTATTTGCGTACGTGCAAATACTAGGCATGGGCGGTTCGCAACCGTTCTTTCAAGTTCCGCAAACCTTTCCAACCATGGGCGGTTCGCAACCGTCTACCCAAGAAACCGATCCGGAGATAGAAACGGTACCGGAGATACAACCCGAGCCCTTTGTCGAGGGATCTAAACGTGGGAAAAAGTCTCACAAAAAAAAGATCCAACCGCTAATCGTCGAAAAGGAACCTACCTAGCATGGACGAAAGACGAGGAATACGCGTTGGCGCGTGCGTGACTAGATATATCGGAGGCCCCCGATGTTGATAAGCGTTTTAAAAGTATATTAGTTTTTTTTACATAATTCGGTCCATGTTATTGCATTTTTTTATTTTTAAAAAAAAATATAACATTATAATTTTTGTATTTTTCGTAGCAAATTATCAAACATCACCGGTTTTTTGGCAAAAAAAAATTGTGAAACGTTCTTTAAAGCGATGGGGAAAGATGAATATCAGGATAAAGATTCTATTTCGAGCAGATGGACCGATATCAAATTTAAATGTCATCAGTTTCAAGAGGTCTTCCAACGCACTCGGGACAACTGGGGAAGCGGCCAAAACGATGGAAATATTTTAACAAGAGGTTGGAAGAATACAATCAAACGAAAGGTAGTTTCACATATTTGAGATGTTGGGAGCTTTTACGAGGAAGTCCCAAGTGGTCAAACGTACCAACGATGACGTCTAGCAGTAGACGTAAATCATAGTGGTCCAAAACATCATCGTCGGTTGACCCGGACACACCCACTTCAGATGCTCGTAACGTCGATTTAAATATTAATTTAGACGACGATGAGGATTTGGAGTTGGAATGACCGCCCGGTAGAAGAAGTGCCAAAAATAAGGGAAAAAGGCGGAGTCCTCTTTATCTAATCCCGAAATAATGAAGCAAGATTTCAAATAGATGAACCGACGCCTTCAAGACATTCGAGATCTCGGTCATAGGTGTTTAGAAACTATGGAAGAAAGAAACGCCAAAAACAAAAAGTTTGTCGCGATACAAGGATCAAGGCAAGGCAAATGGAGAAAGACATCGAATTTTTGTCTAAACCCATCGACCATCTCACCGGCGACGCGTTGATCCTAGCACAAATGCGTCAGCAACAAATCCGTCAAAATATACGGAATCTAGATTATTAGTTTTTTTTTTTTTCAGTTTTTTATTTTATTTTAGCATTGTGATTTTATTTTTCATTTATTTTAACAATGTAACTTTTTTATTTAATTAAATTTTATTAATTTTAATTAAAAAAATTAATAATTGGTTAATGATTGATGGAGAATTATCCCCGCTACGTTCATTTGTGAAAACAAAACGCCTGATAATATCGCTTTGCTAGGAGGGTAAAACCTGGTCTAACATTCTAGAGAGAGAGAATGATAGTCAACTCTTTGACTCGGCCAAGCCGGCAACAACTCTATCTTCTATAGAAATAGATAGATATAGAGAGAGAATATATCTATACATCTGTCGAAGATAAAAGCGCGTTCAACTGCCTGAACAAGCAAGCAAATCGTTTCATTTGATTCTTATCCTAAGTCACACATATTCGGATCCAAACCCTAACATTTACATCTTCATTCATTTCATTTCTGTTTAATGTTACCACCGATCATTACAAATCATTGTTAGTTTGGTGTTCAGAAGCTAGATTGATTGTGATTTGATGGGTGGAATTTGTGGTAAGCCTTCCGCCGTTGATGATGGCCGGGGGAGTTCAATTTCAAGGGAGAGGATGGGTTCATCGCGGTCGAAAAAAGTGGAGAGTTTCAGGGTGAAGAATAGAGGTGAGGTAAGAACTGGATCGGTTGACAAGAGACTGAATGATTCTAGGCGTGTTAATTATGACAAGAGAGGGTTTTCTGCTGCTGATATTATTGAGGCCATTCCGAAGGCTGTACAAGGCCAACAGGTTGTGGCTGGTTGGCCTTCTTGGCTTGCTGCTGTAGCTGGTGAAGCAATTGATGGATGGTTACCTAGACGAGCTGATACATTTGAGAAATTTGATAAGGTATCTTTGATCTATATGTTTATGCAATGCAGATTTTGTTGAATATGATATCTCACTTGTCTAGTTATGGCAGAGGATTATTAAAACTGATAACTGAATCATAAATGAAAAAAACTAGCAAAACCGAATAATCTATAGTTCGGTTTAGATTCTTTGTTAAATGATTTTCGGTTATACACGTCGGCAAGATCGATTTAACCAAACCAAAAAAAATTGGTTAGGGCCCAAAACCTACACCCCTGATTAGGTAAGTTGTTTCAATTGATAGCATAGACAGTGGTTGACTTTGACCCTTTTGAACCATTATACTGGTGTTTTTGTTGGAAACAAATCATTTTTGCCAAAATGAAGCCCTTTAAAGAAAAATTTATCTTGGTTGTTTGAAATGAAAGTATAAGCCTCTTTTTGCTGCAAACAAACCATCTTTCTTACCATGTTTTTTGTGAAAATGCAAAAAACAAAAATACATTTTGCAACAAAATTTAATTTGGCCAACAGTTTTTTTATTAATTCCATTTGATTTTCCACAATTTCTTTTAAGTACATTGTTTTCCAAAGTATTTTCAAGAGTGTTGTGTTGGTGGATTTGAAACAATAGACAAAGCACGGGTTGAATCTTAAGTGTATTGTTTTTGCTACAAAAAAGCAAGTAAATGGTTCAGAAAATGTTGGTTTATGCATTTTCCTGAAGGATTGAAATGCCTAAATGTTCGTTGAGCATTGTGATAGGTACATCTACATGGTTCGTGATTTCACTGATAATAAACTAGTTGGTTTATGTTGTATGATAGGCAGTATGCATTAATAATCTGAAGTTTATAGTATTTTGCAATTCATGTTCATGCAGATTGGGCAAGGAACATATAGCAGTGTCTACAAGGCTCGTGATCTAACCAATAATAAAGTTGTTGCTTTAAAAAGAGTGCGTTTTGATAACATGGATCCTGAGAGTGTAAAATTTATGATGAGAGAAATCCTTATTTTGCGAAGACTTGATCATCCAAATATAATTAAGCTGGAAGGATTGATCACGTCACGTACTTCATGTAGTTTGTATCTGGTTTTTGAATACATGGAACACGATCTTACAGGACTTGCATCCCTACCCGGGGTCAAGTTCACAGAGTCGCAGGTAGTATCTTTTTCACCATGTTTGATATTTATACTTAACATTTAACCCAATATTTAAATATGTTGAAAATCCAATTTTTGAAAAAAAAAATAAATCCACGCAATCATAATATTATTGTACCCCTTTTTAGATTATACATTTCCTTTCAGTGTGTATTTTATTCTCTTAAACATTGTTTCTCAAGTAAATTTACTTACTATTTATTTGTTATGTATAGGTAATTGATTCAGTAATGTTGAGGTTTTTGTAATCATATCTAATGTGTTTCGAGTATTTCATTAGGTATCTGCGATTATTGTTATATGAGGTTTCTGTAATCATGTCTAATGTATTTCGTTAACTATCTGTGATTATTGTTATACGAAGTTTTGGTAATCATATCTAATGTGATCTGTTTTGACCCAAATGGCCCATTTTGGTGGTTTTAAATATTTGGTTTTTTATGAGTTTAGAAATGATGAAAGCATATTTGTAGGTTAAATGCTACATGCAGCAGCTGCTAAGTGGACTTGATCACTGTCATAGTCGTGGTGTCCTGCACCGTGACATAAAAGGGTCAAATCTTTTGATTGATAATAATGGCATCTTGAAAATTGCGGACTTTGGTTTGGCAAATATGTTTGATAATAGTGGAAATGTGGCACTAACAAGCCGTGTTGTGACACTTTGGTATCGACCCCCTGAACTTCTACTCGGAGCAACTCATTATGGAGTGGCTGTGGACTTGTGGAGCACTGGATGCATTCTTGGAGAGCTATATGCTGGCAAACCTATCATGCCAGGTCGAACTGAGGTATTCTTCTTTCACATTGAAACTGTCTTAATTTAAATATTATGACAGATACAAGTTTCACATTGAAAGTTAAATGTAACAAATCTGATTGAGAACGTAGGGCTGATGATCACCCTTCTTTGTTATTGCTAAATTTTTACTTTTGTATTTTTGACCCGTGATTTCTATCTTGTAGGTTGAGCAATTGCATAAAATATTCAAGCTTTGTGGTTCACCATCTGAAGATTATTGGAGAAAGTCAAAATTACGGCACTCGACGGTGTTCAAACCTACACAGCCTTATAGACAACGCATTGAAGAAACTTTTAAGGATGTTCCTTTTGTTGCTATCAGGCTTATGGAAACCTTACTTGCAGTAGATCCTTCACAAAGAGGAACTGCATCGTCTGCTCTTGAGAGCGAGGTATCCATCTTGTTCACTACCTCTGTTTGTTTAAACTGTTTTTGAAATTGTCAAGTCTGTCCATTTGATTTATGCCAGCCAAGTATAATCGATCGTCCCCATGTTGTTGCATCTGTTGTGCTGTCTGATTTATAGTTTAACTGCTAATTATGTTGCACCTCAAATTTTTTATCTTTATGAGAATGATAACACTACGACATCTGGTGACGTAAATATATTTGATCTTTTTTACAGTTCTTCACAACTAAGCCACATGCCTGTGATCCTTCAAGTTTGCCAAAATATCCTCCCAGCAAAGAGATCGATGCAAAACTGAGGGAGGAAGAAGCTAGAAGGTATGTGCATATTTGTTGATGATGTTTTCCTGTTTCGTTAAATAACATATATTTTACTAAAAAGCAAGCCTAGGCGCCAGGGGTCTTTGCTTCAGCCTACATAGCGTGAGTTTTTAGATGAAGCATCCCTGAGGCGTGTTTTTTTTTTTTGGGCAAAATATTGACCTTGAGGCACGTGCCTCATGAGAATGCAATATTTTTGTACAGTAGGATGTTGTACAACTTGCTTTTCAGGTTGGTAATTTATATATTAAAACATATATAGAGCTTATTTGGGTCTAAATATTGGGTAAATGATGCTAAAACCCTAGAGGAAATATATAAATTTATATAACAATTTGCGTCTCGTGTACGAAAGCGAGCGCTTTTGCGCTTTGCACCTCCATTTTAGATCTGTCTCCTTTGTGTGCTTCTCGCTTTTCTAAACCAAGACTAAAAGAACAAACGTTTGAGAATAAATATCTTTGATGCGTTTATTGTTTGATTAGATTAGTAGTTAATGGCACACATAGAATATGTACACCATAAGTTGGTTTCTAAGTTCTAACTACTTGATCTTGGAGGAGATAAAATTTATTCCTTTGTTGGTTATGTAACCTTTTTGTAACATTATTGTTCTTGACTATAGAAACTGCAAGTAGGTTGATTAACTAGTAAAGTCAAAGTATGAGTTATGAGCATGCAACGTGTTACTAACTAAATAGTTGTTGTAGACAAAGAGCGGAAGGTGGTAAGGGCCAAAAGATTGACATTGAAAGGCAAGGACGAAGAGATCCTTGGGCGGTTCCAGTTCCTGAAGCTAATGCTGAGCTACTTGCATCAATGCAGGTAACCCCCAACTCGTTTTGATGTGTCTTCAAAGAACAGGTCAAATGAGATGTAATAAACCAACTAAATCATTTTTTAATCATACATCACACACTGATTAGCCATAGCCCACACCCTAAAAATTACCCTTTATCCAGTTCACCACCCGACCTGTCATCTATTCTGTGATTGTGATAATATTATTAACACTAACACTTGAAGAATCCAATACAGAGAAGACATGACAGAGCAAACTCAAAGAGCAGAAGCGAGTATTTCAACCGAAACACTTCTATTGAACAACCAAGACTATCACATTACTCAAAAGAAGTCGTTATTGATGATTTGAAAGCTCCGGAATTCTTTTCGGGACCATTGGTTGCAGCAGAGAAGAAATTTGATGATGAAAACGGTAATGACAAAGATCAAATGGGAAGAAGGCACTCAAGTACGAGGAGGAGGAGGAAACATGATCTTTCGCGTAGTATGTTTGGCATCGACAGTGGAAGATCATCATCCACTACTAAACAGCCATATATGGTGAGTAACAGTTCATATTCCAACTTAAAGTTGGCAAAATGGGCTGCGTTGTCTCTTAATCAACACATACCCTTGATTTATGATTTGATTATTATATCTAGGATGGTCATGGATACAACAAGATCCAGTTCTCGGGTCCACTAGGTGCATCAAACGTGGACCAAATGCTCAAGGATCGCGATCACCATATTCAAGAAGCTACTAGAAGAGCACGCCTTGACAGGACCGCACTCACTAAACTCCGGTCTGAAGCAACCTCAAACCATACATATATGTCTAGCCACCGACCGAGGTAAGGCCGTGCCTCGCAACACACATATATATTAGACAGAGAGTGAGAGCTCATCGCTTTCCCCTGTAACTATTAACATTGTACATAGTAATTGCATACCGTAATTCTCTCTAGTTTTGGAATTTGTGTGGGAATATAGGCTAGTATAAATTTTGAAGCAGAATCTGGATTTTCATCAAGTAACTTGACAGTTGAGACAAGCCCAGTTTGAATAGAAATAAATGTATTAGTTTTAAACCAGTTTTAATTTAAAACTAATTTAAAGCAGATTTATTTGATATTGTTAAACTATGACTGCAAAGAGTCAGGCCCTGGTTTGTTTGGGTCCAATGGTCTTTTAGGCCTGGACCTTTTTTGGTCTATTTAGGATCAAGGTTCTCGGCTTTGAACGTTGGTATAATTTAGTGATTGATCTTTGATTGTCTAACTAATATGAACAATTTTTTTACACCACTACCACCTAACCCAGTGGTGTAGGGTTTATTTTTTCCTTGAACAATAACTTTTTACACTTATATTCCATCTAACTTTGTATTTGTAAGGATTCGAACCTACACCACTTTTATGAAATGCAAACACCATCCACTAGATCACTGCGTCATGGATATCCAGTAGTCTAGTGTTATCAAAAGAGGTGTGAGTTCAAATTTCTACAAGTGCAAGATTAGGTGCTATTTAGGTGTAAAACTAATAATATGATTGTCAATTCCATATACACACACTCACACTGGGGCACACTTGTTTCGAGACTCGATAAAATGTTGAGAACCGTATAACACACTTGTACATTGTGAATAAAAGATAATTAAAAGTAGTGGAAGAGAAAAACAATATGTTACATAATTTATATTAAGCAATATATACAATTGTATTAAGAGGTTAACCCGTTTGTCAATATGTTATTAACAATTTTAAACTTCCATTGTAATGGTTAAATGCTTTACAAACAAATGTTACTTTGTTCGAGTTTTAGTATGTTTAAATTCCTTGAATAACGTTTATTATTCTAAATTCTAAATATCCGTACTCGATCGGATTCTTGGGAACGAAACTGAATTGAGACTATTGTGAATGTTTGGTTGGTTCACGGGATGAAGGCTTAGGGGTGTTAAGTACCAAAATCCGTAGATATGCATTAAATAATGATATCGGATGTAACTCGCTTAAAAACTATCTTTATGGATCGTCATCATAAGAAGTTTTGAAATTGGTATGGTCTTTGTATCATTTGACCTAAGATGCATTATAGAAATCATGTTTACTAAAGCTTGTTCTTTGGCATTCGCCTAACGCTTTCACACCCTCAAATTCCACATGCGGAGTACTACCGCGAGGCGTGTGACTGACCGGGATCAAGCCACCAATCAATCATATTGAACAATATAGATAATAAAACAATGTTCATCTCAACCAATACGATTAGTGACTAAAGTCCAAAGTTCTCAATTCAAAAGTAATAATTAGAGTTAACAGCGGAAGCATAAGTTTAACCATTCAAACAAAAATTCAAAAGTTCATAAGTGTTATTTAGAAACCCAACATGGGCCAAGCAACCACTACACTCCCCGCTGCAAGCTCCCGAGCTTTCACTGAGTACTTGCAAAGCATGCAGTAGGGTGTCAACATAAAGTTGGCGAGTTCACTAGTTTTATTTCTGAAAACGTAAGTTGTTTGATTACTTAATTATATGTTATGGGGAGCTACCCCATCCGTAAGCTACTAAACTGCGTATACCGAATACTGGTAACTGTCAAGTTGTTGTGCCCCAAGTCAATGTCTATCATCATTGACCAAGTTGCAAGGCATAATAGTTCATGCCTGTTCCCCCGATCACGGTGTGAGGTTTGTCAAACCTAATACCGCTATGAACTAATATCTCGTTCGCCCCCGGCGATTAATCGGTATAATAAGTGGGGACTTAATGATAGGGTTTCGTTTAGTTTGCTAAGACATGAAATATAAATAGTATTCAACCGCGTTCCTCCCGGGAACAATAGTTTGAAAGTATCCTTCCCAAGGATAGTAGTTTAAGCGTTCCCCCCCCCCCCCCCGGGGACGCATGCTTTTAGTGTGTGAACTTACCTTTGCTTTGCTCGGCAGGTTATTTACTTGTTTTAAGGTTGGTCAACCACGTCCTATTACGGTTACCAAGTTTGATCAGATTCGTATGCAAGTGACATCACATATTTCACACAAGTATCATGTAATTCAAGCATACAGACTTGTTATAAATCCAACAAATGAACAGTAACGTAAACAGCCAAATGTGTATTATAAGTGTGCAGTCCAGTAAACACATAATCCAGCGTACAAGTGTGTGTGTATGGCCCAAATCAAAATAACAGTCCATTAACAGAGGATGCGGCCCAAAATGTGAGTGTGCGGTCTAGCCTTGAGTGTGCGGCACATGTTAAAGTGTGCGGTCATGCTTTGGTCAGTTGTACACTGTGCATGTTAGGTGTGTACCTTATAGTAGTGTACAGGCATGCACCGCCTGCTTGTACAATGTGCATCAGTAGTCATACTGCATGAGTGTGTGGGTTTCTAGTGTCCGACTTTGCATCACCCAGTTGTACATGGGGCACTCAAGATTGTACCATCTGAGAGTCTGCGGACACCTGGAATACCAATATGCGGTATGCTACTGTGTGTTGTATCGTGCGTAGATTCAGTTGTACATTCTAAGAGTGTACGGTTTTCAACAGAATTGATTCATGTTTATTAACTCAAACGGACTAAAAGCACAGATTCACGCACAAAACATCATATTCATCCATATTTCATCAATTTTGTCATCAAGGTTCACCGGATTCAGTTACACGTTTCTATCGAGTGGGCCTTTCCATTATACAGAATCATCCATCATATTCATCATCTAAACATCAAACTAGGTCTAGGATTTTATTACATCATAAATCATCAAGAACCCCTTTCTGCACATAACTATGGACGCGTTTTCGGATCGAATTCGAACTCTCGACGATTGCGAAGAACACGTATCACGTGCGGAATCCATGTACGTGTGTGGATCGACACAAGAACGTAATAATATGATGATTCTATTGAAGATTTGACAAAGTACAAAACCTTTAATCACCTTGTACAAGACTTTCTCTCTCTAGAACTCTAATGCTCCTCAAATGTGCAAAAGTTATAAAATGAAACATAAACTCCCTATTTATAGGCAAAGGCATAAGGATGGTCTCCTTATTTACAAGTTTGCCATTCTCCTATATTTAACATTATAAAACCTTGTTTTGATAAGTTTTCTGCTACGATTCGTGATTGACGGAAGTGATAGACATTATGCACTCACAGACTCCCCCTTGGATATTATTGCAGTCAATCTCGTAGCTTTCTATCTTCTCTCTCTCTGAGTCTTTATGAAGCTTTGACTTCTTCAGTACCACAGACTTCCCTTTAGCTCTTCAAGCTCCTCTTGATTCTGCGTTCTGAATCAGCTCCCCCTTTCGGTTGACTCTATCTCCAGTGATGTAAGAGACTTAGGCAAACATGGCCTTTGATTGTCAAGAACTCTTACAATCAATCTTGGATCCCGAGACGACTCACACACTCTATGATGGAGAATGGATGATGGTGGTGGATGATGGTGTTGTGATGGTGGTGGGTGGTGGGTGAAGTGTGAGAGAGGTGGTGTGCCAAGGGATGAGTTGCAAGTGATCCAAGCACTCCTATTTATAGGCTGAACAGAAGCTCGGGCACGGCCCCGTGTCCATCATTCTCTCTTTCTTCATTGATTGCAGTTTGTCTGCATTAGTTGACCACGCCCCCGTGTCCACTGAGCACGACCCCGTGTGCAGAAGCATATCTGTACTATCAAGATTTTCCTGGATTCTGCGAATCTTATAGTTGACCACGGCCCCGTGTCCGCTGAGCACGGCCCCGTGGTGGGCGATGGAAGCTTCTACAACTTTGTCTTTTCTGCTGATACTTGGGCACGCCCCCGTGCTCACTGAGCACGGGGCGTGTTCAGTCTTCTGTCTTCTTGATTTTGCTTGGGAAGATGCTGTCGGGGGGTCGGGCATGCTACGTTTGTTCCTTTTCTTGTATTTATGTTAGATTTAGTTGCCTTTTTTGCTTCTTTTGTTCATTTGAGCTAATTTAATCCTGAAAATACAAAAGGAAGACAAAAACACACTTTTTCCAACATTAGTACTAAAAAAGGGTTAGTTTTATGCCACAATTGATGTAATTTATATGTTGCATTTTGTGCACATCAAATACCCCCACACTTGAATCTTTGCTTGTCCTCAAGCAAAACTCTTTATAATGTGGCTTTACACTCCCAAATGGAATGGGTAGATGAGAAGGTTTTTAGGCTTGTCATAGAGTGTCGGGATTTCCAAAATTCTTTATTAAGTTTTATTTTTATTTATTTACAATCCTATTCGTCATGATTTATTAAAAACATTTCATAAGATAAATTACATATTAGGGCATAACATGCCTTTTTAAAATTTCATTTATATACAAGTTCACATACCTCACGGGGGAATCACTCAACACTCGGCCGAAGATGTATTTTTAGCGAATCACTCGAGAGCGGCATGGAATTTACTCCTACCATAAGCTTGCCAAGCAATCAATTCTCCCCCTTTTTAACTATGTACCTTTGTAAATATCAAGAGGACTTTTTTTTGGGTGAAGGGTTAGGCTTGGGCTAAAGGTGGGTGATTGGGTTAGTAGTTAGTAAAAGGGCGAAAAGCGTAAAAAGCGTCGGTTTTCGTAAGACTCGATATTTTCCAAAACTTTTTTTTTATTTTGATGAAGTATTTCCTTCAAACAAAGTTATTTTTGATAAACTTGTTTGTTTATTTCTTTGACTTCATCATTTATATATATATATATATATATATATATATATATATATATATATAGGGAGCCGCTAGAATGAGAACCACCTCGAGTTGTAAGAACCGCGAGAACTACACCCCACGGAGCGCCGTTCGCCATGATTTTGTTTTACAAGTAGATGTGTATATTATAAACACAGCCGTAAAAAATCATGGCGAACGGTGCTCCGTGGGGTGTAGTTTTTTACACCACAAGTTTGGTGAAAAAAAAAAGAAAAAAGAAAAAAAATTAAAAAACACCAAACTTGTGGTGTAAAAAACTACACCTCACGGAGCGCCGTTCGCCCCGATTTTTTACGGCTGTGTTTATAATACACACATCTACTTGTAAAAAAAAATCATGGCGAACGGCGCTCCGTGGGGTGTAGTTCTCGCGGTTCTTACAACTCGAGGTGGTTCTCATTCTAGCAGCCCCCTATATATATATATGTATATATATATATTTTTCAATCAAGTCATACTAAAAACCGAGCTTTGTTACTAAAATAAAGGGTTTAAAATGAAAAAAAGGGTTTAGCTGGGTAAAGGGTGTTTGGTTTGGGTTATGAAATGAAAAGGTTTAGGCTCAAAGGGGTTAACTAGGGGGATTTTGGGTAGGTGGTAAAAAAAAAAGAAAAATAATGGTATTGAAATAAAAAAGGTTAGTCCTAATGCTTCCATCATTTACTTACCCGGTTTAAGTTGGTAAGGACCGGGAATGTATCGTCGTGGCAAGTTCTAGAGTCGTAAGAACCAAGCGGCTATTCACACAAGAAACAAAAAATGAGCAGTTAGTTTAAAGATATATATTTGTATGCTCAATAAAGGCTCAAAACTCACTTTTGTGGGAATGGTTTTTTTTATGTGATCAAGTATATATAATCAAATTTTAACTAAGCTTGTCATGCCGTTTCATAATTTTCTTATGTTGGTTCTTTTTATCACGACGCTATCGGTTGTAAATTTGTAAAAATATAACCTTTTTAGAATTTTGAAATTCCCAACTTAAACCTAGACAAGTAAAAAAAATGAAAATTTTTGAAAAGATTTGGGGTGATTAGCGGTTCCAATAGAGTTTTGTGTAAGGCTTGTTAATTAGGACTTGCAAGATTCAAGGTTTTAGCATCCCCCTACACTTAAATTACACATTGTCCTAAATGTGTCCCAAAAATAAGTTTTTAGGTTGATTGAATGTGTAAAAAGGTGTGAAAAAGCAAAATTTTATGTTACTGGGCGTCTGAACACGGCCCCGTGTTGTCCCGGCACGGCCCCGTGTTCAAGTGCCAATAACAAAAGTTTGTAAAAAGAAACAGAAGCCTGGACACGGGGGCGTGTTCAATGAGCATGCCCCGTGTCCAGTTACCTGAACTGGGCATTTTCTGCAGATTGTGCAGCACGGGGCCGTGTTGGGCGGGCACGGCCCGTGCTGAACTTGCTGTAACGAAGAAAAATTTGTCGGATGGCTCTGTTTTCGTGCATGGGGCGCTGGTGCAAGTTTCCCTTGTTATCCTTCACCATCCCGAGTGTGTTTTATCCATTACAACATCATCCAAACACCAATTTAACTAAAACCATCATTTCATTTAAGTCATAGAGAGAATTACATAATCCTAAAAAGTTAATAATTTAGATAAGTAGGTTAAACGAACCACAAGAAGCTTAAACCAAGAAGTTCTAGCCTAAAAGTTATTCTAATTAGCAAAATTTCCGAAAAGATAATTCTCTCGGTTGGATGCGGCTTTGAAGAACTTCTTTTTCCGGGCATGGGTTCCTCACACGTCGGCGAGCCATTCCTCTATCTCCCTTGGGAGGAGAAAGGCGGGCTCATTGGCATCGGTTTGAGGGGGTGCAACTTCCACCGGGACTTCTTGTAAATCTTAAAGTGGAGGTTCCGCTGGAATGTCATCCCATCCGGTAGGATTGTTGACTCCAAGTGCTAGGTTCCAATCCTCTTGAGGGAGGATTGGCTCCATGGGAGGTGTTAAAAGAATGTTTAACCTCTGGTGCAAGAGGTTAATTTCTTGAAAACTGTTTTCCAGCCCCACCGTAAGATAATTTATACGGTCTATCAGGACCTCCTCTACCGAAGTCATCTCGTCAAGAGCTTCACGTAATGCCATTACGTAACATACGAGAGTTGCTTCAATTGATAACCTTCTCTCCTTTCGACTGTTTCTGGAGTGCGCAGAAGAGGTTCCATTGTTTTGACTAGACATTCTACGAAAACAAACCAAAAATAGTTCATTTTAATGAAACAGTTCATCAGGCACGGCCCCGTGTTCACCTTTCTGTAGATTTTTGGAACAAGGAATCTTGGAGTTTCAAATTATTTTTCCAACTTATGAATCATTTTTGAACAGAAATAACTTAAAACAATGTTGTACAACTTATTTTTAACAAGATTCCTTGGACAAAAATCTAACAAACATCATAATAAAGTTTGGGAACAAGCTTCAATGGAGGTGTTGAGGCAAGAAAGATGAAGAAGAAGGCAATGGATAAAAGAGGAAAGGACAAGATGGTTGTTAGAACCTTCTTTTAGAGAATACCTAGGATGGTAGGCGAGAAGATCCCTTCAAATCTCTGTCCCTGGATGGTCTAAATGTGCAGGATTCTTAGCTGCATTTATAGAAAACGACAGCGTGCTGGACACGGCCTCGTGTCGGCTGGACACGGCCCCGTGTGCAGGAGAGATCCTGACACATTTTGTCCGTATTCTGACATAAAGTCAGAAAGGAATCTTTTGGCGGACACGGGGGTGTGTTGACTTGGGCACGGCCCCGTGTCGAAAGGCTGATTATGAAGTTTGTCTATTTTTAAGGAATTTATCCGTATCGGGTGGTTCCTTACTGGATGGGACAACCCCAAAGTGCCTAAGATACCTTAATTGGTCTAGATTAAGACGAGAACGCAAGAGGTTGTCGGTGAGGGTGATTCCTATGCTAAATGTAGGTGGACAAGTCCAACCCTTTCCCGGGCTCTCGTTAAAGAAGGTGTATGCTGAATCGCTCAGGTCTATGTATGCATCGAACGAAGTCGATGGGGAGTCCTTCACGGCACAATCGGCACAGGGACGACTATCGCTCAAGTCCTCGCTAGAGTTGGAGGTAATATCGGGAACATCGGAGTTGTTTGAATGCGATCTCAACAATTCTTCTTGGGTATTGTCTTGAGATGAATTAATAAAATCCATCCTAAGTTCTTTTAACCAATTAAGAATTAGATCTTCTAATTGAAATAGTTCATCAAGAAGCATTTCTCTTAGAAGGTCCGGTTGAGCACATTCGAGGGAGAGATAAGGATTATTTTTACTTTCGCCCATCTTAAGGCTACAGGAAAACTGTGGGTCTATATAGTGGGGCTTATAATTTAGAAAATAACATTCTAATTCTTTGTGAGAGCCTCCACATATTTGAAACACCACGTACCATAAGAGTGCCGAAAGTAAAAAGTATCAATATCACTCATGATTGTGTCAGAAATTACCAACCATCGGGATCTTACGGTTCTGTTTTCAGTAACTGAATCTTGGGCACGGGGGCGTGTTGAGTGGGCACGGTCCCGTGTTCAGCTTACTGTCTGACTTAAAACAGGATTGCCAGTTCCAATTATTGGGCACGGGGCGTGTTCAGCAGGCACGACCCGTGCTGAGTTCTGCAGAAGCTGAAAAATTACGAAAATCCTAATAAAACAGAAAAATTAAAAAAATCGATTAGGTCGTTGATTTCTAACTTTCTTAAAATCCTTATGTCCCCGGCAACGGTGCCAAAAATTTGATGCGGATTGGTGTGTATATGGAATTAAGTATATTTTAAGCCCTTTTTACACGTTAGTCAAGTTTTAAATTTATAAAACACGATATTTTACTAACACCAAACACACATATGGGCAAGTGCACCCATCGTGAGCGTAGTATAGTGTTGGCAAGATACCGAGGTCGTCCAAGGACACAAGAGCTTTTAGTACCGGTTTATCCTCAACGTCTTATCAAATAAAAAATTTAGAAAAAGGTTTTAAACTAGAAAAATAAAAACTAACTAAAATGCTGAAAAATAAAATAAAAATAAAAACAGATAGACAAGATGAATCACTTGGCTCCGACTCGTGTATAGTGTAACCTTTGATTATTTCCGCACTTTTGTACTTTTTAAGAGATTATCTTAGTTATTGTAGTAGGCCCCTCTTTTGAAGGTGACGTTACCCTCAACCCAGTAGTTTGAGTCAGCAAGGATACAATCCTAAAGGGTCGGATTATTGAAAGATAATTAATTAAATTATTAATGCATATTGTGGTAGGCCCCTCTTTTGAAGGTGACGTTACCCTCGGCTAAGTAGTCTGAGTTAGCAGGGATACAGTCCTAAGTAGCCGGGTTAAAATATTAATAGTAGTTTAACTTATGAGGGGATCAAAGAGTTTGGACCCCCGCCATCCAATACCGGTGGGTATTGAAGGAGGTCCTACTAAATTTGACCCAGGTCCTTTGCAGGATCTATACACTGAACAATAGCAAGACTCTTACCAAACCGTTCCCTTAACCCCCGACCAGGTAGCCAACATACCTCCATATAGACCGTGGAGATATGAATGGTGAAAATCTTTTATTTTATATAGACAGTAAAATAATACCAAGACACCACAGACAAACGATAAGGAAGAATCACATTCAACATAAGAAACTAGTTATTAAAGTCATTAATACATGACCAAGTAAAAAGTGCGAAAAGATTAAAAATAAAAAGTATTACACTAGACACTTGTCTTCACCAAGTGATGTAAGAGACTTAGGCAAACATGGCCTTTGATTGTCAAGAGCTCTTACGATCAATCTTGGATCCCGAGACGACTCACACACTCTATGATGGAGAATGGATGATGGTGGTGGATGATGGTGTTGTGATGGTGGTGGGTGGTAGGTGAAGTGTGAGAGAGGTGGTGTGCCAAGGGATGAGTTGCAAGTGATCCAAGCACTCCTATTTATAGGCTGAACAGAAGCTCGGGCACGGCCCCGTGTCCATCCTTCTCTCGTTCTTCATTAATTGCAGTTTGTCTGCGTTAGTTGACCACGCCCCCGTGTCCGCTGAGCACGACCCCGTGTGCAGAAGCATATCTGTACTATCAAGATTTGCCTGGATTCTGCGAATCTTGTAGTTGACCATGGCCCCGTGTCCGCTGAGCACGGCCCCGTGGTGGGCGATGGAAGCTTCTACAACTTTGTCTTTTCTGCTGACACTTGGGCACGCGTGTTCAGTCTTATGTCTTCTTGATTTTGCTTGGGAAGATGCTGTCGGGGGGTCGGGCATGTCACGTTTGTTCCTTTTCTTGTATTTATGTTAGATTTAGTTGCCTTTTTGCTTCTTTTGTTCATTTGAGCTCATTTAATCCTGAAAATACAAAAGGAAGACAAAAACACACTTTTTCCAACATTATACTAAAAAAGGGTTAGTTTTATGCCGCAATTGATGTAATTTATATGTTGCATTTTGTGCACATCAAAAACATCCAAAATTCTCACAGATAATCATCCAAGTCCAAATTAATGAGCTTGAAGATTTCACAAACTATTTTTTATTTTTCATGTAAAACTTCAAATTTCAAATTAATGAACTTGTTTATTTTCAGAAACATGTTCAACATATTCAGATTTTGAAACACATCATTCAGACATCGGTTGTCGAAAATAAAGCAGAAACAAAATCTTTTTGTTTTTTTAAAGATTATGCTAAAACACTCTGAAAATCTTTTTGTAATTTTTCTTTAACATAAAGCAGTAAAGAAATATTTACAGACGTATTTTTGTTTGTTTGAGTTCGTATCAGAGAATCATATCAGTTTATGACAAATCACTAGCACTGTTGAGCTATAAACACTTTAAGTTCTAAATGATTCACTTAGATTGTCAGTATACTGATCCACTTAAATTCTCACACAAAGTACAATTGATTTCATGATACAAGATTAATGTCTTAAGAACTTAACTTATTTGTGTGTCCCACCTCAAAATATACTCCCGCATCAAGATTCCCTAGATTTAGTCTTGCGGGTGAGTATACTGTATTGATATCTGTACTCTGGGTTAGTGCGAGACCTTAAGAGCTCAGGTATGAACTACCGTTCAGTCAAAGAGATGAAGGCTCGACTTTGAGGTGTGTCCCACTTAGGGATCTTCTTTACAACTGCACTTGATTTATATCTTTCAATGTTTTTCAACTTTTATGCAGAGGGAAAGCTTTTTAAAGCACACAAAGTATTATACGAGGTCTAGGCCATTGCTGACGCAAAATCAGAAGACCGGGTATAATACCCCATATATCAAACAGTATAAAGACCTAGTATCTCAAAATCAGGAAATCTCTCAAACGAAATTTCGGAGGTTATCCATATATCCGAGAGATGTTCCCCACGAGATAAGAAAGTTATTGATATTTAGGTTTATATCTCAAAATCAATCGACTAAATGTGTAAAAACCTACTGGCATATCATCAATGAGACCCATTTATCACATTTGACTTTCCATTTCTTTAGCGTACTGTGATTGTCTTACTGATGTACTATCATTTCCTCTTTTTATACAAAACTTATTTTTCATTTTTCATGTTTTTGGCTTTTTCAAATTTTCAAATGTTTTTGTATTTTCAAATAATTCTTATTCCCCCTAAAATTCAAAACATTTAAAAAAAATTGACTAACCGATGTAGATACCTTTGTCTCGCCATCCATTTTCTGCAATAACATGCTCTGTTTTGCATAAAGTACCCCTATGATTTACAACATATTGATTTTTTACAATGATAAAACCATTTTCAATCACTTGTGAAATTAATCATGTTTGTTCAGCCGTGAGGGTTTCGGCATATTCAATCAACAAATTTTTCAAATTTTTAAATTTTTTAACAAATTTAAAAACAAACATATATTTTTTTTTTTCATTTTCAATTTTTTGACAAACTAAAAACATATTTTTGGTTTTTAAATTTTTCTATTTTTAGGGTTTTTGATTTATGGTTTATGGTTTACTTATGTAGAGAAAACAAGAAAACTCCCTGTTTTTCAATCTCAGGGATCTGCCTAGTTGAAGATAAGTGCTACCCCGGTGCACCCTAAGTCTCGTAGTGTCCTTACTTGACTCTTTGAAAAACAAGTTCAGATAGTGGATGTCGCGGAATGTTTTATGCAATGAAAAACTTTTTGTAAAATTGTTTTCGTGAGAGGATCCTAAGGATTGTAGTCTAGACTCAAGATAGAATCCTGGTTCACTACAATTGCAGCTCTGATACCAATCTGTCACACCCCTTTCTAAGGCGGAAGCACGAGGTGTGATCCTGAAAGGTTCTCATTGCATACGAATGGTAAACATACTACATGATTATAAATTAAACTCCAATTGCCATTCATAGTTCAATCATCCCAAAATAAAAGTTAAGTTTTAAGTTTACATCGCATAAAAGATAATTGTTTGAAAGTCTACAACACCATTTCAAAACAAGAATCAAGGTTTTGTTCATTATATCTCCGTAGAAGGCGGGAGATAACGAACAAATACTGCAAAAGTGGCAAGGAGCATCAACACAAAATGACTTGTTACATAATCAACCATCCTGAACAAGGAGATCACGTGTACATCCATCTAGTTACCTGAAAACATGTAAGTTTTGGAAATTCGTCAACATAAGTTGGTGTGAATTCATGCAGTTTTCGTATAGAATGTTTGTATACTTGTATAAAAACATGGTATGTAATTTTTAAAACGTATCTCTAAACTGATTTCTGTAAATGTAAGGAATACGAGATCGCTAATGCTTCGCGAGGACATTAACATATGTCACGACATAGGAAGCATCCAAACGTAGGCATTTTTCTATCGATTTATGACTGGAGACACAAAAGCACTCTAGGTAGAACGTGGCCAAGAGTGTGGCTGCCTGAAACCCATTAGATCTAACCTTTTATTCCACGGTCTAGGTATATAGTTGATTAATGGTGCTTATGTCACCCTATTCGCCACATGATCTATGTGTCATTACTTAGTTTTGTGCTCTACATACCATAGTACATGTATTTCCCCCCAAGTTTAGAAAACAAGTAAAAGTTTTAAAAGTGGGGACATGAACTCACAGTTTTGCGTATCTTGTGTCGTAAACTTCACCGGCTTTGTCGTGTAGGCGTCGCAACCTATAAGTATTCTATGTGCGTTAATCACTATACTTGTAACACACGGAGTACAAGTCACCATCTTAGGTTTATGTATTTGTTCTGTGTATGTTCATCATGTGTGAGGGTCGTGCCCTTGTTTGTTGGGTTTCGCTCGTTTGTCGTGTTCTTGTATATTGAATTTGTATTGTCCTTTTGTAAATATATATTTTACTTCCCAAAAATATATATTTGTTTCTATGATCGGTGAAGATCAATAAGTGTTAAAATAAACTTTATTTTTAACTTATTCAAAATATGTTACTTATATTATTTTTCGAAAATAAATATAAGTATTTTGTTAAATAATATTTTCAATATTATTTTTGTGCAAGTATACTTAGGACAGTATTCTTGTATTTTTATGTAAATACTTGTGTATTTTACATTATTTGCCAAAAATCAATACTTTTGATTTTTAATACTTTCCGGAAGTATATTTCTTAAAAATAATATATTTTTAAGACTTGTGTGAAATATATATATTTTGTTATCTTGTAAAATATATACATTTATTTTTGTCATTCACCCAATTTTGTATAATTTTTACTACTTGGTAATAGTTATATATATTTGTCTAAATATATATTTAAGTCCAAAATTGTCCATAAACTGTCCAAGTCCATAATTTGTTAAGGAATATATTTATACAAATATATTTTCTCGTATTTGTCCATATACCCTTTCATGGGTTATTTTGTATGAGTATTCTTGGGTATTTGTTATGTATTTTTATGTGTATTTTGTTGTGATACTCCTTGGGAGTATTTACTGTATTTTCATGATCCTAATACACTACTACATATAATACACATAATATACACTTAGTACAAAATTTTGGTGATCACTAAAGATATATATTTTTCCTAAAAATATACATACTTAATTTTGATTTTAACTTGAAGAAATCTTTATTTCTTAGCTTGTAATTTTTGTACAAAGATTAGGAACCTTGATAAAAGTTTTTAGATAAATTTTTGGGGAATAAGTTTCATCAAAACTTATATTTTTCTAAGTGTCAAAATTTTATAAAAATTTTGACATAGTTTCCCCTAAAAATGGAGGTTTCCCATGTTTTCAAAACATGTGTTTGTTTTCTTTTCATCATCAAAAACAATTTCCAACAATTTTCACAAGTAACATACACTAATTTTATCATGTAAAACCTTATGAGGAACTTGATTTTTGTTAAAAATGTGTAGTCTTTTAGATCTACACTTCACATACACGGATCTTTCAAAAACAAGTGTTCTTGTTAATTTTAAACAAAATTTTTATGAAACATTAACTTACTAACAAAACCATCCATGAGTTTTAGGGTTTCAAAGTCTTGAAAAACATGTTCTAAAACCATTCTTGTGCTTATTTAAAAGATCTTTATGTTTAAAATCATGTTTCATCATGGATCTTCCAATATCCATGCCTAACATACTTGAATCTTTCATAAATAAGCTTCTTGATGAATCTTGTATAAACTTTTCATGGAGTTTAGTTTCAAAAGTTAACTTTACATAAACTTAGTTACTTCAAGAACACAAGATCTTGCTTTAAAAATCATTTTTCAAGTTCACATAATGGTCTTTCAAGTTCATCTTCAAGTTTAACCATGTATCTTTCAAGATCCATGCTTAACTTGTTAGATCTAAGCTTCTAACAAGCTTTAACATGATAGATCTAAACATAAACACAAGATTCAACAACAACAACTTCATCACAAACATCAAACATCACTAAAATCACTTGTTTTCCTTTAGATTATGTTAGATCTTCACATCTTCATCTTTTAAAGTTTAGTTTCTTAGATGGTGTAACTTGTACATAACACTAATATGAAGTAAAATAGAGTTTAGCATACTTACTACTAGCTCTAATGGCTAGGGAAGTGGCTCAACAAAGATGAAGAAGAAGATAGAAGAAGATAGGTGGTTAAAAGCTCCTCCAAGTGGTCCTTCAACTTCTAGCACTTGATACCTTCCTTGATGATCTTCTTACACCTTAACACTTGTCACGACCCCCGACCCCATCCTGGCCGGAATCGGGCACCGCGAGCAGTCCAGTGGTACCGGTGATTATTTTTGAAAAACATTGCAGCGGAAATTTCATCAGGACCGTGAGTTAGGAAAAATGTCAGAGTTTAAAAACACCGGATTTTTTTATTTATTAAACAGGTAAAATGAATCCATGTTTTACAAAGGTAGCTTTTAATAAAACGATATTTCTTAATAAAATAAGCCACTTCTTGAAGTCTTTTAGTGCCGGATCCAATCCTTACTTCAATCTACTGTAATTACCTGAAACGCGTTTTAAAAAGGTTTTGTCAGCGGGAAATACTGAGTGAGTTCATTCAGTTTGCACAAAAACAGATTTGTTATAATTCACAGTATTAAGAGTGATTACAATGTTTCTGATATCAAACCAACTACCCACAGTATTTGTCACTCGAACATCCATTGGCTAGCCCATTTGTCCAATGGTGTCTGTGACTGTGGTCAGATCACCCCTTGGCCACCCGTTTGTCCAAGTGTGACGGGAAACAAGTAATGTATACAAAACCCCACATACCGGCTGTAACTTGGTGATTACAAAGACTTAATCCCTGTAATTATAACTTTGAAAATAATTTGGAGTTTTGTAAAACAGTTGATAAAAAGAGAATGACTCACATTATAAGCATGCAGTATTTAACAAGCTTCCTGATTCAATTTCTTCTGGGAATTAGCATCTACTTTGATTGTAAGTGTATGGGGTAAAGTTTAGTCTACTGGTAAGACTAATAACGTAATTTAAGAAGTGATGCACACGAAACGAGGTAAATAACTAATACAGCAGTTACGACAATTCACGAGATTAAACCCTCACAACGATTAATAAAGTGCAATACTTAACAATTCAGCGGATTCACAACGAATGACAGAGTATAGTCCGAGTTCGGACAGCACTCAAACATTCAAGTCGAAATCACGATGAATAACAAAGTATAAACTCAATTTGAGCGGCACCCAAACAATCGTTGGATAGTTACAATCGATTGGATAGTTACAATCGATCGGACGTTAAATCGTAATAGCGATCGAGTTATTACCCTGATTGCGACAACAATTAGTGATCCGTGTGTGTTTAATTGTGGTAAACAAAATATAACTCAGTTTCTGAAACGAATTTCTTCGTCGTTCAATCGCCAGAATTCAAGTCCCAAAGCCTACTATTTATAGCTGGAAAATCGACCCCCTCGCGTGTCGCGAGGGGTTGCCTAGGCGGCGTCGCGTGGCGCGACGGGTTACTTTTCACCATAGGGTTGCCACGTTTATGGGTAGGCTTGCTGAGTCGACAGTTTCGTTAATTTCAATTTTGACAACAGTTTATAGAGATAATTGTCAACTAGGGTTTATCCCCCCTGAGTTTGAGGGGTCCTGATCCTGATTCTGTTTGTTCTGAATTTTGTAGGGTTTGTGCAGAATCACTTGGGTGTCTCGACTAGGGTTTCCTATTGAGTAAATAAAATAATAGGCATGACTTTTGATGAAAGTTGTTTACAGAATAGAAATAATAAATAATAGTTTTGGGTAAATCACAAAAAGAGAATAAAATAGTGAGAAAAGAGAGTGGACCCACTGTGTAACTTTAGGGTTCAACTAGAAAGACTCATGGTATAAATTTTGGGTATAACTTTTTGGACTATAAAAATATATATTGCACTCGTGTTAAGTATGGTACCCCTAATTCAACCTTGTCCCGAAGTCCCGAGATAGAATCCCAACAACTTAGTCGGGCAGAGCCCTGACATATGTTATGAGACTCAGATCAATCGGAAAGGGTAGCGGTGATTGAGAGTTACAATACTTAAAACAAGACAAGGTTTTATTATTATTATTTTAGTAAAAAAATATTAAACTTAAAGAAAGAGATGGAAAGGCAGGCGAGAGGTAGTAGGGAAGGAAATAGCAATTTATCTCTTATGGTGCATGTATATATATATAGTTTGGCCATTCCCTTGTTGCCCACGAAATTCATTTTTATACTTACACGTATACTGACAACACATTGCACTAAATTGAAACTTTTCATAATTTGCATGTAGGTCACCTTGGTTTTTAGTGTTGATTTATTTTACTATTCTTTTGTTTCTCACTTTAGTATGAAGACACCTAAGTTACTTGCTAAAACACCTCCACCATTTCATTTGTAGACATATTTTTAATTTTAATGATTATCTTATTCTTTTCTAATTGAACGTACATATTCACAATTTCAAATATCAATGGTTAAATTTATTATTATTATTATTATTAATTCAACAGCTTTAGTTATTTGGCACGTATAACTTGTAAAATATAACGTTCTAAAAAATAATAAATATGTTATTAGAACGAGTATATTTTTGTCTATATTTGGGTCTAAGTTTTATTAAAAATAGAGTAGGTCCAAAATACCATGTATTTTTATAATTTATTTAAACGGTTCAAGGGCCCGTCTAAATACTTCATATTTCTACTTTTCAACTTACCCGTAATCTACCCGTCTAATAATATAAGTTTTATAAACTTTTATTTTTAATAGAAAGGGCACCCATATACAGGCCAATTAATTTACAATAATATTTCAATCAACTATATATAAAATAGTGTTTAAAACTAATTGGGTTGATTATTTATATTAAGAATAACTAGTTACTAGTTACTAGTGGTAAATAAATTTACCCAAACCTATAATTCTTTATATAAAAATAGGAATGCTACATCCTCCCCACCTTGTTTTAAATCTCGTCCTCGAGATTTGGGTTACGATATTTCTTTTAGACTCATATCATATTTTAGTCAATAATAACAATATTAAGGTAAATGACATAGAATTAAAATATCAAATTTTGTGAATACGAGTTGTACAATAAGTAGGATTCAATGCTTCAACTGAATTAGTGCAAGAAATCGATGACAAACGAATGAGATGAAATGATATAATTTCCGAGGTGACTAGGTTCAAACCAAAAGATATATGATCAATAGATATTTAAAATGAATGTGAAGGACTTTTAGAATCAATAAAATTCTTTGTCAAAAGAAAGCTTACTTTGATTGGTACTGAGGAAGACTTAGAATCGATAGGTTAAAAATGAAATAAAAGTATGAAAAGAATTGTCAATATTAAATTATGATATGAGAAAATCAATGTGCTGAGATGAGTGAATTGTAAGGATACACCAGAAGATGATAGAGTTAGTGTGTTATTGTTTAGAGCTCCAAGTTGTTTTGGCATGACTAACCATTATAGTATATTTGGAAAGCAAATGTAATTGTGTTCTTATCTGAACCGTATCTTACATATCAAATATAAATACTATGTAATATATATTATTTGTTTCACATTTTTACTATATGTAAATGGTTACCACCTTCAAATAAATATTATTTTAGTATTTTATTATACTATGTAAAATAACTTATATTTACTATGTAATATAGATTACAAATACCACAGTGAAGTTATTGCAAAATATTTTAGTATTATGATTTTGTAAAAGAATCACTATTATTTATAACGTTAAATGAAAGTTGTGAATAAAAGGGGTAAAATTTTTATTGTACAAAAGTATTTATAAAATATTTTGTAAATATATAACACTTAATGGGTTAATTTTATGTGATTACTTATTTTCATTTTGAAACCATAAAACGTTGTGAAGGTAAAATGTTGTAAATAAGTGAAAACAGAGACTATTCTTATATATTACAATATTCTCCTAACCCAACGTAGTTGATGACTACTATATTATTCTTATATGGTTATTTTCTTGCCCGAGTGTTATAGTACATAGTTATGTAAAGAGAAAACATATTTTCATAAAACAATACCAGAATTAAAGGGACGAATAAAATTATATAAATAATTATGTATCACATATTTTGTGATAACTATTATATATATATATAATTAAAAATTATTAAATAAATATGATGACTTATATATTAAATAGTTATTATCATGGTTGGATATTGGTTAGTGCTGCCTTGTTTAAGCATAGGTGGCCAGTCCATGCCTAACTAAGGCTAGGCTTATCCAATACCTGTTCCTGACAATAACCCGAATACTTAAAAATGATACTATTGTTATTCATATATTATTACTAATATTAATTACCAATGAATTTTTAGATGAGAGTATTGCTGAAATATAATTCTTCATCTTAATGATTGAACAAAATTCTTAGGTATAGTAATACTATATTATAAATTAGGTAATTATTTATGTAAGTTTCCATACATAATCAATTAAATTTATATTTAAAGTTTAAGTAAATATTATAGGATTTTCAACTGATGATGAAGAATCAAATGAATAGCATGAAATTTTCGATCAATAATGAAAGACACTTTTAGATATACATGGAATGGGATATGAATTTGTGTATTTTTATCTTAACATATATTAGGATTGTTTTATGATAATGGGCTAACAAAATTTAATAAATCTGTACATAGATATGAAAAGAAATTAGCTCAAGTTTCGAACTAAAGAAAATACCTGTCTCATGATGTTGAAAAAATGATTGAATGAGTTTATCATGCTTGGAACTGAAGGAAAATAAAGCTGAGTGTTTGTTTTAAACAGTCTAGTAGGATTGAAGAATGAAATAATTGAATAGTGTTTTTCAGTCCAAGATGATAAAGCAATAAAGATTGCGAAACGCTTGATGGATGATGTAAGAATCCTTTAAGAGATATACTGGAATATAACAAGAATTTGTGTGTTATTATCTTAGCACACAATTTGTGTTAAGATTGCTTGAATATGAATAACTAATGAAGTGAATTCGGTATGAATAATTAAATCTGTATAAAGCGAGATTAGCGAAATCTTCAGGTTTTGAAAATGTTACCCTAAGGTGATCGTGATCCAAGAAATAATTCAGTGAAGTCGAATGCCAAGCAAAATAATTGAATTGCTTGTTGGGACTATTTTGAATAGGATAGCTTTAATCCATCATATGTGATTTTGAAATGAATATGTAATGCGAGCAAGTTCAAAACAATTGAACTGGGTTTATACAAAATGATTTTTAAATAAGTAAGTTCGGACATGGTCATAACAAAAACCATGTATATTTTTCAAAAGAAAAGCGAGTTTTCAGGAATTTCATTGATTCATTTTCAAAGAACGATCGTTTTTGCAAGAATGCGATTTACAATGCAAAGATCAAGTATAGGGAAATGATATTTGAACTTTTGATAAAACAACTAATTTGGAATGATGCCCCTTTTTTATGGTCTTCATAACTTAAATGAACCACATGCACAATGAACAGTGCATGTGTAACGTGTAGATTTACCAAGAAATGAAATGGATCAATATTCGTTGCTATGGTATAATGATTCTTTTAGAAGAAGTAAAAATACGAAAGTTAACTTATTATATCCAGAAGTCAGAATTTCAACGAAAGGAACTTTATCTGGAATTTCGTGTGATAACCGTTGTTGAGTGATGTTATCATGGAATGTTGACTAAAAATGAAAATAGAGAGAGTTGCAAAGGTATGTGACTTCTTTTGTAGTGCTAATAATTATGACTCTGATTAGACTATGCACCGATGTTTGTGAAATATTGTTCCAATACCTTAGCGATATTCAGATCGTTTGTAGGATCGTGTGGCAAAGTACTTCTTATTTGATTAGTAGTTCTTCTACTGACGGAATTTGTATTGGTGTTATTGTGCCCAATTTATATTTTCCGAAGGTCTTGTCTTGGAAAGTCGTGTGTGCTAAACTTCAACGTCTGTGGACATATAATTTAAGTTTCATGTGTTTTCTTGTGCACCAACAAAATTTTACATACTTCTTATTTGAGTTTATAATTATGGCATTAATAATTTATGGTAACGCATTGGTAATTCTTATATTTTTGATGGTGTCCCAACCTAATGGGTTTTCCATTTATCATTATTGTCGCTCGAGTTACGAGGTAGATGATCAAACGAAATAATGTTTGATATCGGAAAAGAGATTCTTGATAAAAAATCTAGACACATATGCTTGTGCTTTATTCTAAATTGTCAATCCTTATAGTTTTTTTTCCTTATAGATATACATATCTATATAATCACATATTTCACATGCGGTAATATACATATCCTTTATAAAGTCAATGTATTTATCAAATTCATATTTCCAAGGACCAGTCAGAAATCCGGTAAAGATATTATTTAGGGAAATCTTGTCACTCGTTTGACATATCATATACCCCGTCTTACCCGGTACTCGCCGGAGAGGTAATCTCAGTATATCCGGACAAACTGGAGAGTCTGCTACTCTATACCCAGTTTTTGCCGGAGAAAATTTTCTATTTCCCATAAATAGTATCTTTTCAAGATTTTAAAGGTGCCTCTTCTATTAGGCTTTTATCTAGAAGCAAGGAAATTTATATTCCCATAACATTTCTTATTCTAGACCAAGTAATATCAATAGGCAAGAATAGATAGCAATTAAGTGCTATTGCTTGCTAATCGTCATTCTTATGGCATACCAATATCTATTACATTATATTTATATAAGTAATTTATCTTGGAGTTTATATTAAGGCAAAATTCTTAAGTTCAAGTCTAAATATCATCCTGAGTGCTATAATATTAAGTTTCTAACTCTCTGTTTAAACTTAGGTATCATTACAACACCTAATTGCTTAAACAAGTGGCTTAGCTTGTAGGATCGTTTGTTGACCTGTTTGAGTCGTTCAGAGAAGTTCGTATCCGAATTAAGAGGCGGAAACTAATAATTCGGTGCTATTGAAGCTGTATTCACTTTAATATTGCTGTTGTATTGATTTCAAACTCAGTTACAAGATCTGACAGCACTTCGGCAGAGTACTGGAACAATACACCATCAACTATGTGTTGTGGATCGCCCCTAAGACCTATTTATAGGCTTTCTGGTCCGCTCATACGACATGTCCGTATGAGTGGTCCAACACTTGCCGTATAAGCGATCCAACAATGACCTAATAAGCGATCCTAACATAAACTGACACATAAGCGATCCTAGAACTATGTACAAATAAGAGATCCATATACAACCAAGCTATTCTAGGATTCTGTGCCATGTCTGATCTCCTTAATCTTCAAGACTTGATGGAAGACGTAGTCAGCAGACGTAGGTGCACTAACAAACTCCCCCTCGGATGTTGACGGAGTCTTCATAGATCTTTCCAAACTGACTTCGCACATGTCTATCTACTATCTTCATCAGTCGACAATCTGCCTTTGAAATATCTGTCGTTCCAAGAATCCTCGTTCTCTATCTTCATCATCATCAAACTCTTCTTTCTTGAATGTTGACTTGGTGTCTTCAGACTCCCCCTCTCACACAGCTGGGATCGTAGTCTGGAATTCAATCTTTCACTGTTTCTGAGATCGTAAACAGGCTCCCATCAGGTTCCAGATTGTATCCTGGCTCTTTAACACCTGCACAATCTCTACCCAACCATAAGTTTCTACAAAGATAAAAACTTGTCAACAATTTAGAAACTATGTTGAACCAAAACAATAATGATTTTGCATTCAAGAAATGATTACTGGTTTTTATCAAAACAACTTTACCATCTACATACAAACATTTCCCAAACCGGTTCTTCAAGTTTAGCACTTTGAATTTTGAAAATCAGCATCTCAACACCAGTTGTCGAAAATCTTTTTGATTTTTCAAAATTTATGCTAAAACACACTGAAAATCTTTTTGGATTTTCTGAAAGAAAGTAAATGCAGAAAACGAAATATTTACAGATAATATTTTTGTGAGTTCGTGCAAGAGGATCATATCAGTTATGAAACATATCACAAACACCGTTAAGCTTGATTACATTTTAAGTTCTAAACAATTTACCTAGATTGTCAGTATATTTGTCCACTTAAATTTTCTCACAGATTTCAATTGATTCGAGATACGATATTAATGTTTTAAAGACTTAAACTTAATTGTGTATCACTCCACTTGAATATACTCCCGTATCCAGATCCCAAATATTCAGTCTTACAGGTGAGTATACCACAGATGATATCTGTAAAGGGGTAGATGCGAAACCGTGAGAGCTCAGGTCAGAACTTCCGTTCAGCAGAGAGATGACGGCTCGACTTTTGGTGGGTCCCCTTTAGAGGATCTTTTGTTACAACAGCAAAGACTACCAATTTTATTGTTTAATCAGTTTGCTGAGGGCGGCGCTTATGTTTCAAAGCTTTTAGCAGAAAGTATTATTCGGGGACTAGGTCAGTATTTCCATACAGCAGAAGTCCCAGAATAATACCCCAGATATCACTGAGCATAAAGACCTAGTATCTCAGAATATGGGACCTTTCAAACAAGATTTCGGGGGTTACCCATATATCCAAGAATAGTTACCCACGAATCAAGTAAGTTTGATTTAGGTTTATATCTCGTTTCAATTTACTAAATGTGCAAAAATCTACTGACACATCCACAGTAAGATTGTTTATCACATTTTGACTTTCCAATTCTTTAGCGTGCTGTAATAGTTCACTGATGTACTATCATTTCCTCTTTTATGCAACAAAAACTCATTTTTCAAATTTTCTGATGTTTTTGGATTTTCTAAAAATTCTTACTCCCCCTAAAATTCAAATACATCTAAAGAAAATTGAAAACAAACTGTACAGAACATGACAACTGATATCAAAACACTTCAATTCTCCATCCTTTTGGCTTAAACAATCAGAACTCCCCCTCACAACAAACTATTTTCCCATAATGATTTCAAAACACTCAAGTTTGTTTTAATCAAAATGGTTTTTCCGGAAAATAAGTTTAGTTGTTTTTACCTTTTGTAAAAATGGGGTAAAATCATCACATTGTTTACCAAATTCTTGAATGATAATTAAATCAAGTCCAATTTAATGACCCTGATTTAACCACTTGAAAGATCAACTGGTTCTCGTTCTGAACCATTTATAACATCCACCAACATACAACCACTTGTAGATTTAGCAATTAAGCTTATCAAACCTGTTTTTCAACCAATTACCATCTTTTGGTTGAATTCTCAAGGTGCCGATTCCTACTCCTCGCTTACAAACCTGGGAGTTCCGACAAGTCCTGCAACTTCACAAACAGGTTTAGAAAGATGCCGATTCATGATCCACAATACCATCTTGGGATCTCCGGCAAGTCAGGTTTTCATTCTTGAAAAAATATATCCACCCAAGCCTGACCTTCCTTGGGTGTAACCTCATCGTTTTCATTGTTTCTTTCAACTGACCTGTAAACCCATCCTTTGGAAGCATAAAAATCCTGAATGCTTTGGGCCTTACCACTGACCATTTTTCCAAAGATGCGTTTTACATTTCCATTGAAAGTTTTTTCAACATCAATTTTCTTCTTGTCAGAATAAAACTGATTTGAAATTTCAACTTTTCCAATTTTAGATTTGTAATTTTTAGCATTTAGTGGCGGAAAATTCACATCGTCCACTTTCTGAACTTTCTTTTCAATCTTTTTCTCAACACGTGGCTCCTCTGATTTTATGGAATCAGATTCATCACCAGACTCATTACCTGAACCTTTTACAACCCATTTCTGATTTGTGGCATTGTCTATTCTTTTGGAAGCACTCTTTGAAGATTCTCCTTTTTCATAAGTTGAATTCTCAAAGCCTGTGAACTTCCGGGTTGACAGTTCAGTCTTCTCAACAACTTTTTCTTTCATTTTTCTTGAGACTTCTTGTTTTGGTCGAAATGTCTTTGGACAATCTTTCGCAACATGACCCACAGTTTTACACTAAAAACAAGATCTCTTTTCAATCTTCTTCGGGTCTTCTTTCTTCTTCATGCCCTCCTGCTTCTTAGCAAGGAATTCTTGATTCGTTTGATTTCTGAAAGATTTTTCTTTTTCAACTTCTGTAGTTTTTCCTGCAACAAACATTGTTTTTGGTTTATAAACTTTTTCATTTTTATAGTTTTTCTGTGGAATAAAACCAAGACCTTTTTTTTGAGATTACGATTATGGTATGGTTTCTTTTGGAAACTATAACCACAATTGTAACCCATTTTCTTGTTGATTCTCTGTTGATCTCTTGAAGTGTATTGTTTAGATTTTCCATTAAGATTAAAATCTTTTATTTCAGAAATATTAATTTCTGTCATTTTGAAAACCTTTTGAATCATTTCAAGTCTGACACTTCTTATTGGAAAACTCTCGTCAGAATATAATTTGTCAGAACCTTTCAAAGTATATGCCACTTTGACTGATTCATCATTCAAATTAGACTTTGAAAGTAAAAATTCTTTATCATAAACCCGTTTGTCCTTTTTATTTGTCGGCTTTGACCCAGACTTTGACTCGGGTTTAGACTTCGGTTTTGATTCCTCATTGTCATCTGTGTCTAACACCTGATCGACCATACTTTTTATCAACTTTGACTCATGATCAGTGTCTGATGACGTATATGTGACATCAATACTTTCTGGTAAGTTATCCGACGACCCAGACTCCCATTTCAAATTGATCGCTTGATTGACTCTTTCTGAATTTGGATTTCGAGGTGAATATCCATTTTCGACCGGGGGCGGACATCGATTGTAGGATACACTCGGTTTCTTACCAGAAGTCTTCAATTTTTCTTCATCTTTTGTCACGGATTTTTCTTCTTCAAATATCTTCACTTCTTCAAATGTCTTCAAATCTTTCACAACTGGATAAATCCTGTCAACAACAAAAGTAGAACATGAGTAACTGTCTAATAATTTCTTTATCTTTTCAGTTTCTATCTTTTGTGTTGCCAACTCAAGCTCGAGATCTGCACATTTCTTTATGTTATAGTTCGCCGTATCAAGCTGTCTCAGATAAGCTATCTTCAAAGTATTCATAGCTTCAGCTTGTTCACCATCAGAATCTGTGTATTTGTTGATTTCTCTGTTCATAGTATCATACGATTCTTTCAACTTGTGAATATTTTGCAACAGCTCATTGTTCTGCTTAATCAGCGAATCACAGTTCATGTATTTTTCTTGGACCATGACCGGTTCAGCATCCACTTTAATCTCAAATTCAGGAACTTCTTTGACTGTCCTGCTTGAATTCAAAAATTGAGCTCTTCTCAATTTTTTAGCTTTTGCTTCTTCCTTCAATCTCTCTTCCTCTTCAGCTTCCTCTATGATCTTTCTTCGTCTCTCTTCAGCAGCTTCCATGACTTTTCTGCATCTTTCTGCACATTTCAAATCATAAGCATTAGCAAAGAAATCATGAGAAGTATTTTTGGCCATAAAATCTTGATCTGTACAGAAATCATCCCAAGTAAATCCTTCAGCCAACTTCTCGTCATTTTGTTCAGCTAAACACACTTTGCTTTCTTTCGGAAGTTACTTTTCCCAGGTAAAATTATCATATTTTCCCTGACTAACAACACATGCTCTTTTATCAACCACATCTCTTCCATGAGCCGTTTGTGCCTGATGCTGCTGTGTTGGTTGAGTGATTTGATGATAAATGGCCTTCTTGTGATAATCATTGTTTCCGAAAGGATTCTGGGCACCGGTAGCTTCACGGTTTTTACACTCTGTGACACCCCGTTGAAACGCTTTCACTTACGCTAGCTTGACAGTGGCTGCCTTAACTTTCGGGACGAAAGTTCCTAAAACTTGGGGATAATGTGACACTTCGGGTTTTCCCAGATAACCTTTCGATGTAACTTACGTGTATATGTGTTTTTGAATGAAAATTTGATCTATTGTGTTACATGTTATGTGTGTTTTATATATTAGAGCCGAAACCTCAACCCGACTCGAGACATGCTCGGTCTCGAGTGAACAGTAGTGATGGGCCGTTTGGGCCTTGACACCCCTTAGCCCACCCGGAAACAACCCTTGACCCATTCAATATATACCGGCCAACCCTCACCATTTTACCATTTTGCAACATTTTCTCTCACACTCTCACACTCTCTACCTCTCACTAAAACCCTAAAACCTTAACCAAGATCACCTTCCTCTCCTTTCCCTCTCCCTCTCGGATCAACCAACATCAAGAGCACCCTCGGTTCGAACTCGGAATCATCACTCGAAGGCTTCATCCTTGCACCAACTTGAACACCTTTGTGTGTCACTTGAATCGGTTAGTGTTATTATGTTCACTAGGTGTTTGTTGCACAATGTTGATAAATTGCCTTGAATGTTTGCATGATTGTTGGTTATTTAGTTGATATTGTTGATTGTTACTCTTGTTTGAGAAATAGAGTGCTTTCCGGTTGTTACAATGTTTGGTTAGTGTTTTTATGATGTTTGTTGTGTATGCTTATTGATGCTTCATTGTGTGAATCAAAAAGGTGTAATATGGGTTAACGGTTAGTGTTGCTTTGATATCTTGTTTGTGTGCTTTAAATGCAAAAATGGTTGTGATGTTGAATGGTTTGATTATCCGGGTAATGATAAGGGTTTGGTTAGAGGATTTATGCATGATTTAGGGTTGAATGTTCATGAATTGTGTGTTATCCGGCTTGTTATGATTGATTGGTTAAGTCCTCATGATAGTGTTGTAAAATATATGTTTCGGATGTTTGAATAAATGAAGAACATGTATGAAGATTTTATGAACATTTAAATATGCTAAGTTTGATCCGAATTGTGCACAAAACAGACAAGAAAACATGTTTAAGGATTCTTATTGGATAGTACAAACTCACACAAAAATACAATCCTATTGGTCAGTACATATTGCAGGTTCTAGATGATTGCTGTGCACGTAATCACGGTTGCGAGTCGCAACCTTTGGATGCGACTCGAGACCACATCAAGTCTTGTCGAGATCTCCCGGTTGCGAGTCGCAATCAACGCGTATCGAATCCGGTTGCGAGTCGCAACCACTGCTGCTAAGTCGGAACCGCTAGTTGCGAGTCGGAACCTCTGGTTGCGAGTCGTAACCAAAACGTGATAAACCGAGACCTCGGTTGCGAGTCGTAACCTCGGTTGCGAGTCGCAACCACCCTTGTCTCGACTGGGCTATTTTGGTGTTAATTGGGCTTTGACTGTTGGGCTTTTTGTTGACTGGGCTACGTGTTGTTGCTGCTGATTGTATGTTTAGGGCTGACCCAATAACCCAACTGTTTGTTGTTACGCATGTTATACGTGTTTGCTATATGTGTTTGCCGTACGTGTTCGCTATGTGTTTATTTATACCCAACTTGACCCATACTTGGTAACCATGCTAGGACGTGGTGACCAACATACTTGACCGGGTAAAATAATCTACCGAGCAACCCAAAGTGAGTTCACAACTTAAAAGCATGCGTCCCGGTGGTTTGGGACACGAGACTAAAACAACCCTATCCCCTTGAAAAGGGGATACCATTTACATTCCTTCCCTAGTTACTAGGAACAAACTTACTTTTCCTTCCCTTGTATTGGGAAACCTTTTAGTTAATTACTGTTTATACGGAATGCAACCAAACGGCACTAAACGCAACTCTATCACTCAAGTCCCTACTACATAATACCGATTAGTCGCCGGGGCCAGGCGAACGGGTTATTAGTTGATAGCGCTATTTAGGTTTTACCAACCTCACACCGTGCCATGGTATGGGATCGGTCGTGAACTAATGTACTCAGGCATCCGTCAATGATGATAGAACATTGACATCGGGGCATCCTACGGAAACGCAAACGGTTACCTAGTGTTCGGTATTGGAAAAACAGTTTAGTCGCTAACTTTTGGGGTAGCTCCCCATGGCATGTATAAACGGATAAATTAACTGGTGAAACGAGTTTTTGGTAATTAAAACTGGACAACTAGTGAACTCACTCAGCATTATTGTTGACCCCTTACTGCATGCTTTGCAGGCGGCCAGTGACTGGAGCAGCTGCTTGGGATGTGTAGTGGTCGTCTGCCCGTGTGTTGGGCATTTATCATGCTTACCTTATGAACATTGTTTAAAACTGTTTATTTATGCTTCCGCTACTTTTACTCTGAACTTAAAACATTGAACTCTAAACTTAACACTTGCTAATCATATGGTTAGTAAGTACTATTTGAATATTAAATTTAATCATTCAGTATGATTGGTGGCTGGATCCTGGTCAGTCACGCCCTCAAAGCGGGTGTTATCCGCAGGTGGATTTTGGGGGTGTGACAGATTGGTATCAGAGCCATTGGTTATAGTGAACTTGGTTTTAAAAAGGGGAAAATCTTTTTGAGAAAAACCAGACTATAACCCGTGACTCGTGACGACACTACACTCCAAGTGCAAGGCTCGACTTATCTGACCTCCTAGCTCGGACCCGTATTTACTTGCTTATTTGTCTTATGCTTTCTGCTTTACTGTACGTACTAGTTTGCCTGATTAGATAGATACGCCTCCCCTCTTCTATCTCATTCTCGCTATGTTACGATACCACACTCATACTATGTTTTCTGGTTATGAAGACAATGAGTGGACGCGGACGAGGAAACGTCAACATGACTCAGGCTCAGTTCACTAACCTGCTCAACACGGTGGCTGCAGCTTTCGCAGCTCACCCTATAGGTAAGCTCGTTGTTTTAGGATGTTTAGGTCCTACCGCCACATCGTCTTTTCGCCTCTAAACCTATTTCACTTCACTCCTCACAACAGGTCAGCCTGCGCCTGTGCAACCACGTGTCTGTACCTTCAAGACCTTCATGGATTGCAAGCCTCTTCCATTCAGTGGCACTGAGGGTGCCGTAGGTCTCCTGCATTGGATCGAGAAGGTCGAAGCTGTCTTCGCTGTCTGCGAGTGTCCCCCTGCTAATTGGGTGAAATTTGCTACTGGTACCCTTGAGGGTAGTGCGCTTTCGTGGTGGAAGGCGCAAATTCAAATGCTTGGTTTGGAGACTGCAAACGCTACTGCATGGGAAGATTTCAAGGATATGATCAAGGAAGAGTACTGTCACAGGGATGACATCCACAAACTCGAGGACGAGTACTATGAACTCAAGATGGTTGGGTCAGAGATTGAGACCTACACCAAGCTGTCCAACGACTATGCCGCTCTTTGCCCAAACATGTCCCGACCCATGTACCGAAGGATTGAATTGTACATCAAAGGCTTAGTCCCAGAGATCAGGAGCCATGTAACATCAGCCAACCTCACTACCATACAGCCTGTGGTTCGTCTTGCCCACAAACTCACTAACCAGGCTGTGGAAGAGGGTAGGTTGCCCAAAAGGATCAGTGCTGCGGAAGGAAGTTCTAGTGATGGTAAATGAAAGTGGGATGGAAATCAGGGCAAAGATGCTAACTCTACTCAGGCCCCAGCCCAGCAAAGGAAAACTGACAACAACAAAGGCACTCAGCAACAGGGTGGCTACCGGGGAAGCTACCCTAAGTGCAACAAGTGTAACAGGCATCACAATGGGGTTTGTAACAAGGGCCAGTGTCAGCGATGCCACAAGATGGGGCACGAAGCCAAGGATTGTAGAAGTCAGTTCCCAGCCAGGCAGAATCAGCAACAACCCCAACAGCAACAGCAGCAGGGAAACAACCGAGCATGTTTTAAATGTGGGGCAACAGGGCACATGCGAAAGGATTGCCCTGAACTGAATCAGAATCGCAACAACAATCAGGGAGCTGGGAACAATGAGCAAAACAACAATGCTGGGAATGCAAGGGGAAGAGCTTTCGTGATTGGAGCTGGAGAAGCAAGGAACGATCCCAACGTCGTGGCGGGTAAGTTCCTACTTGATGATCGTTATGTTTCTGTGTTATTTGATTCCGGTGCCGATGCCAGTTATGTATCCCTTCGCATTAGTAAGAAACTTAAGCACTCGCCTGCATTATTAAGTTCTAAGCACATCGTCGAGATAGCTAATGGTAAGAACATCGAGGCCACGCACATGATCCACGACTGCACACTAGAATTGTCTGGCCACACGTTTAGTATCGATCTTTTCCCTGTCAAACTTGGAAGCTTCGACGTCGTCATTGGTATGGATTGGTTATCCAAACATCGCGCTGAGATCCTCTGTCAAGAGAAAGCAGTTCGTATACCTCGTCGTTCTGGCCAACCCCTCATCGTCCAAGGCAACAAAGGTGGGGAAGTCACAGGCATTATCTCGCTTTTAAAAGCCCAGAAGTGTTTACAGAAAGGGCACACCGCTATCCTAGCACTTGTCACCGATACCCACGATAAGGAAAAGAGGATTGAAGATTTTCCTGTAGTACGTGACTATCCCGAGGTATTTCCTGAGGAACTACCCGGATTCCCTCCCCACCGTCAGGTCGAATTCCAAATCGAGCTAGCTCCCGGAGCAGCACCCATAGCTCGTGCACCGTACCGTCTAGCCCCTGCAGAACTAAAGGAACTCTCTACGAAACTACAGGAACTTTTGGATAAAGGATTTATCCGTCCTAGTTCATCACCCTGGGGAGCCCCAGTACTCTTTGTTAAGAAGAAGGATGGCACATTCCGAATGTGCATCGACTATCGTGAGCTGAACAAGGTTACCATCAAGAATCGTTACCCCCTCCCGCGCATCGACGACCTATTCGATCAGCTGCAAGGATCGAGCTACTATTCTAAGATCGACCTACGGTCAGGTTATCATCAGTTGAGAGTACGTGACGAAGATATTTCCAAGACTGCGTTTAGGACCCGTTATGGTCACTATGAATTTCTCGTTATGCCTTTCGGAATGACCAACGCGCCGACAGTGTTCATGGATCTTATGAACCGCGTATGTAAGCCTTACCTCGACAAATTCGTGATTGTGTTTATCGACGACATCCTGATTTATTCGAAAAGTCAAGAGGAGCATGAACGACACCTACGCCTCATCCTCGAACTCTTGCGCAAGGAGCAATCGTACGCCAAATTCTCGAAGTGTGACTTCTGGCTTCGAGAAGTCCATTTCCTCGGCCATGTAGTTAATAAGAACGGAATTCATGTTGACCCAGCTAAGATCGAATCAATAAAGAACTGGCCTACGCCTAAGACTCCCACTGAAGTTCGCCAATTCTTGGGATTGGCAGGTTACTACCGCAGATTCATTCATGGATTCTCAAAGATTGCACAACCCCTCACTATACTCACTCAGAAAGGCGTCGCCTACAAGTGGAATGAAGCACAGGAATCTGCTTTTCAGAGGCTTAAGGGTAACCTCTGTAGCGCTCCTATTCTCTCGTTGCCTGAAGGCACTGACGACTTTGTGGTTTACTGCGATGCGTCTATCCATGGGCTCGGTTGCGTGTTAATGCAACGCGAGAAAGTTATTGCTTACGCCTCACGACAACTCAAGACACACGAAAGGAACTACACAACGCATGACTTGGAACTGGGGGCAGTGGTTTTTGCTCTTAATATATGGAGACATTACCTGTACGGTACCAAGTGCACTATTTACACCGATCACAGGAGTCTCGAGCATATCTTTAGGCAAAAGGAATTGAACATGCGACAGCGCCGCTGGGTCGAACTCTTGAACGACTACGAATGCGCCATCAAATACCATCTTGGCAAGGCCAATGTCGTGGCAGACGCCCTCAGCCGAAAGGACACTATACCAAGGCGCGTGCGAGCATTGCAACTTACCATCCAGTCTAACCTCCCTACCCAGATCCGACATGCTCAAGTCGAAGCATTGAAACCGGAAAACATCGGGACTGAGTCTTTGCGAGGATCGAGACAGCGACTAGAACAGAAAGAGGATGGCGCTTACTATGTAACAGGGCGCATTTGGGTCCCTCTCTATGGGGATTTACGTGAACTCGTGATGGACGAAGCCCACAAGTCCCGCTACTCAGTACATCCTGGTTCGGATAAGATGTACCACGACTTGAAGACTACATATTGGTGGCCTGGCATGAAGGCCCACATAGCAACGTACGTCAGCAAATGTTTGACTTGCGCAAGAGTCAAGACAGAATACCAGAAGCCAGCGGGTCTACTTCAACAACCAGAAATCCCGAAATGGAAATGGGAGCAAATTTCCATGGATTTCGTTACAGGGCTACCTAGGTCTCAACGCGGAAATGACACTATTTGGGTAATAGTAGATCGATTGACCAAGTCCGCACACTTTCTGGCCATTAAGGAAACAGACAAGTTTTCTACCTTGGCGGAGATTTACTTAAAGGAAGTAGTTTCGAGGCACGGGGTGCCAACCTCCATTATTTCCGACCGAGACGCTCGTTTTACTTCGGAATTGTGGCAAGCTATGCACAAATCCTATGGCTCACGTTTGGACATGAGCACCGCTTATCACCCGCAAACGGATGGACAGTCTGAACGCACCATCCAAACCCTAGAAGACATGCTTAGAGCGTGTGTGATCGATTTTGGCAAGAACTGGGAGAAGCATCTACCGCTAGTAGAGTTCTCCTACAACAACAGCTACCACACCAGTATTCAGGCAGCACCTTTTGAGGCATTGTACGGTCGTAAATGCCGGTCACCTCTCTGCTGGGCGGAAATCGGTGATAGTCAAATCACGGGCCCAGAGATGGTGGTAGATACAACGGAAAAGATTGCCCAGATCAGACAACGCATGGCGGCAGCTCGTGACCGTCAGAAGAGTTACGCTGATAAGCGTAGGAAACCATTGGAATTCCAGGTCGGTGACCGGGTTCTACTTAAAGTCTCACCCTGGAAGGGTGTGGTTCGCTTTGGTAAGCGGGGCAAGCTTAATCCGCGATATATCGGACCATTCGAAATTACCGAGAAAATCGGTAAGGTTGCTTATAGATTGAACTTGCCTGAAGAACTGAGTGCGGTACACAACGTATTTCACGTATCTAATCTAAAGAAGTGTCTGTCAGATGAAACGCTCGTAATTCCTTTCAAGGAACTAACTATTGACGAACAGCTACACTTTACTGAGGAACCGATTGAAATCACTGATCGAGAGATCGAAATCCTCAAACGTAGCCAAATACCTCTTGTACGAGTCCGTTGGAACTCGCGACGTGGCCCAGAGTATACCTGGGAGCGGGAAGACCAGATGAAGCACAAGTATCCCCAGTTGTTCCCAAACGAAAACCCCAGCACTGAAGCTACAACCGAATTTCGGGACGAAATTCCAAACTAACGGGGGGATGATGTGACACCCCGTTGAAACGCTTTCACTTACGCTAGCTTGACAGTGGCTGCCTTAACTTTCGGGACGAAAGTTCCTAAAACTTGGGGATAATGTGACACTTCGGGTTTTCCCGGATAACCTTTCGATGTAACTTACGTGTATATGTGTTTTTGAATGAAAATTTGATCTATTGTGTTACATGTTATGTGTATTTATGTATATGTGTATATAGATATTTATATGTGTGTTTTATATATTAGAGCCGAAACCTCAACCCGACTCGAGACATGCTCGGTCTCGAGTGAACAGTAGTGATGGGCCGTTTGGGCCTTGACACCCCTTAGCCCACCCGGAAACAACCCTTGACCCATTCAATATATACCGGCCAACCCTCACCATTTTACCATTTTGCAACATTTTCTCTCACACTCTCACACTCTCTACCTCTCACTAAAACCCTAAAACCTTAACCAAGATCACCTTCCTCTCCTTTCCCTCTCCCTCTCGGATCAACCAACATCAAGAGCACCCTCGGTTCGAACTCGGAATCATCACTCGAAGGCTTCATCCTTGCACCAACTTGAACACCTTTGTGTGTCACTTGAATCGGTTAGTGTTATTATGTTCACTAGGTGTTTGTTGCACAATGTTGATAAATTGCCTTGAATGTTTGCATGATTGTTGGTTATTTAGTTGATATTGTTGATTGTTACTCTTGTTTGAGAAATAGAGTGCTTTCCGGTTGTTACAATGTTTGGTTAGTGTTTTTATGATGTTTGTTGTGTATGCTTATTGATGCTTCATTGTGTGAATCAAAAAGGTGTAATATGGGTTAACGGTTAGTGTTGCTTTGATATCTTGTTTGTGTGCTTTAAATGCAAAAATGGTTGTGATGTTGAATGGTTTGATTATCCGGGTAATGATAAGGGTTTGGTTAGAGGATTTATGCATGATTTAGGGTTGAATGTTCATGAATTGTGTGTTATCCGGCTTGTTATGATTGATTGGTTAAGTCCTCATGATAGTGTTGTAAAATATATGTTTCGGATGTTTGAATAAATGAAGAACATGTATGAAGATTTTATGAACATTTAAATATGCTAAGTTTGATCCGAATTGTGCACAAAACAGACAAGAAAACATGTTTAAGGATTCTTATTGGATAGTACAAACTCACACAAAAATACAATCCTATTGGTCAGTACATATTGCAGGTTCTAGATGATTGCTGTGCACGTAATCACGGTTGCGAGTCGCAACCTTTGGATGCGACTCGAGACCACATCAAGTCTTGTCGAGATCTCCCGGTTGCGAGTCGCAATCAACGCGTATCGAATCCGGTTGCGAGTCGCAACCACTGCTGCTAAGTCGGAACCGCTAGTTGCGAGTCGGAACCTCTGGTTGCGAGTCGTAACCAAAACGTGATAAACCGAGACCTCGGTTGCGAGTCGTAACCTCGGTTGCGAGTCGCAACCACCCTTGTCTCGACTGGGCTATTTTGGTGTTAATTGGGCTTTGACTGTTGGGCTTTTTGTTGACTGGGCTACGTGTTGTTGCTGCTGATTGTATGTTTAGGGCTGACCCAATAACCCAACTGTTTGTTGTTACGCATGTTATACGTGTTTGCTATATGTGTTTGCCGTACGTGTTCGCTATGTGTTTATTTGTACCCAACTTGACCCATACTTGGTAACCATGCTAGGACGTGGTGACCAACATACTTGACCGGGTAAAATAATCTACCGAGCAACCCAAAGTGAGTTCACAACTTAAAAGCATGCGTCCCGGTGGTTTGGGACACGAGACTAAAACAACCCTATCCCCTTGAAAAGGGGATACCATTTACATTCCTTCCCTAGTTACTGGGAACAAACTTACTTTTCCTTCCCTTGTATTGGGAAACCTTTTAGTTAATTACTGTTTATACGGAATGCAACCAAACGGCACTAAACGCAACTCTATCACTCAAGTCCCTACTACATAATACCGATTAGTCGCCGGGGCCAGGCGAACGGGTTATTAGTTGATAGCGCTATTTAGGTTTTACCAACCTCACACCGTGCCATGGTATGGGATCGGTCGTGAACTAATGTACTCAGGCATCCGTCAATGATGATAGAACATTGACATCGGGGCATCCTGCGGAAACGCAAACGGTTACCTAGTGTTCGGTATTGGAAAAACAGTTTAGTCGCTAACTTTTGGGGTAGCTCCCCATGGCATGTATAAACGGATAAATTAACTGGTGAAACGAGTTTTTGGTAATTAAAACTGGACAACTAGTGAACTCACTCAGCATTATTGTTGACCCCTTACTGCATGCTTTGCAGGCGGCCAGTGACTGGAGCAGCTGCTTGGGATGTGTAGTGGTCGTCTGCCCGTGTGTTGGGCATTTATCATGCTTACCTTATGAACATTGTTTAAAACTGTTTATTTATGCTTCCGCTACTTTTACTCTGAACTTAAAACATTGAACTCTAAACTTAACACTTGCTAATCATATGGTTAGTAAGTACTATTTGAATATTAAATTTAATCATTCAGTATGATTGGTGGCTGGATCCTGGTCAGTCACGCCCTCAAAGCGGGTGTTATCCGCAGGTGGATTTTGGGGGTGTGACACACTCCCTCTTGAAATGCCCCTTCTCCCTGCAACGAAAACATGTAACTTTAGATTTGTCAAAACCTAAAGCTGAAACGTTTGCATCACGAAAATCATCACGGCCAGTAATTTGTTTGAACTTTTCAGCGCGTCTCATCACACTCGCCATACACCATTTTATATCCATCAATTCCATTTCTTCAGCATCAATTTGATCGTAATCCTCTTTCGTGAGCATTGGATTTCCGATCTTTCCTGCAACAAAACAACTATAAGATTCTAAAATCATCCCTAACAAAGACATTTGATTTTTTGCAATATCTTCAGTGTAGTCTTGATCATTTTCAAGGCTTAACACAATGTTACACTGAAGTTTTCTACCATTCTTTGTTACAGAGATATTAGGATCGAAAGATGAAAATCTTGTGCTGTTGCTTGATCCTTGAGATACCGTCTTCTCAGCAGAATCTTTAACACTGTAAGCAGTTTCAATTTTAGGAGAAAACTTTGTTGAATCAGTAGTACCATGCTTGTAGTACAGACTGATATCCTGTTCTCCATCATAGTTTTTCATCCTGGCGATCTTTCTCTGCTCCATCTCTTGAGCTTCCAAATGCTTGATAAAATCTCCCAAAGTCATAGCTCTGTAATATTTTCTGTTAGATCTTAGCATCATCAGAAATGTTCCCCATGTTTCGTGTGGAAGCGCATCTGCAAGTTTTTCAATTAACTCATCAGTATCTTTCTTAATACCTAACTTTGTCATATTTCTCACCAAGTTACAATATCTATCAATAATCTGCTTGGTGTTTTCAGATTTTAAACCACGAAACAAATCGAATTTTCTTTCTTCATAAGAGATTTTTTATTCTTAAGCATATCATCACTTCCAATAAACTTTGCTTCCAACTCTGTCCAAATTGAATATGCAGTTCCATCGTGTTGAAGCAGAATCAAGATATCCTCTTTTATAGCTTGCTGAAGCAGACTCACCATGAGTTTCTCATCCCGATATTTCTTTTTGTCTGTTGCACTCATTTCTCTAAGTGTTAATGGAGTACCATTCACAACATTATCCTTTGTGGGTTTAACATATTGTTCCTCGGTGTGTTCCCACGCATCAAGATGATAGGCTTCTACCCAATTTCCGAATCTTTCCGACCACACGTTGTAATCATCAATATCCATGAGTTTCGGTGGTTTCTGAGACGTTCCGATTTCATTTTCAATCAAAGCATTCTGAGTAATCGAGACCGGAGTAGCAAAAGCGTTATAAAATTCAGTATCCATTGTTCAAATCGTTCACAAATTCTCAACAATTTCCTAGCTTTTACAAACTGTTCAATTAAGCGGTCCAACAAGACAAATCGTATAAGCGAACCGGTAAATATGCGATCCAATCAAATTATCAGATGAGCGGACCAGACAACGTCTGTTTGAGCGATTCGTCAAATAAGCGGTCTGACTAATGAGCGGACCAAACACTGTCCGTTCGAGCGGACTAGGAGATGTTCGTTCGAGCGGTTCAGATGTTGTACGTTCGAGCGGTTCAAACTTTGTGCCTTCGAGCGGTCCAGAAACTGTCACTGGAGCGATTCAAACTGAATTTTCGAGCGGTTCAACCTCAAAAATGTTTCTATGAGCGGTCCAGATAGGTCTATTCGAGCGGTTCACACAGTGTATCAATCAGCGATCCAGAAGCTTACGTCATCTTTTGAGCGATCCTGAATGAACAAATCACCTAAAATCTTGGTTTCTACTTTGATTTTAGATCTGAAAACTTTAAGGATTTTTTAATTCATGATTACGAGTGCACTGTGTGATTTTGAGCTTGTTTTACCGTGAAAAATTTTGAAAAAGTGAAGAAAGTGTAGAAAATCAGAAGAATAGCAGCTAAAATGGCAAGAACTCCTCCTCCTAAGCTCTGATACCACTTGTAGGATCGTTTGTTGACCTGTTTGAGTCGTTCAGAGAAGTTCGTATCCGAATTAAGAGGCGGAAACTAATAATTCGGTGCTATTGAAGCTGTATTCACTTTAATATTGCTGTTGTATTGATTTCAAACTCAGTTACAAGATCTGACAGCACTTCGGCAGAGTACCGGAACAATACACCATCAACTATGTGTTGTGGATCGCCCCTAAGACCTATTTATAGGCTTTCTGGTCCGCTCATACGACATGTCCGTATGAGTGGTCCAACACTTGCCGTATAAGCGATCCAACAATGACCTAATAAGCGATCCTAACATAAACTGACACATAAGCGATCCTAGAACTATGTACAAATAAGAGATCCATATACAACCAAGCTATTCTAGGATTCCGTGCCATGTCTGATCTCCTTAATCTTCAAGACTTGATGGAAGACGTAGTCAGCAGACGTAGGTGCACTAACATAGCTTATACTAAGGCATCCTTTCTTATGTTCAAGTCTAAATGCTATCAGATGTGCTACCAGTTAATAGCAGTCTCCTAACTCTTTTATTTAAGCGTAAGTTTTATTATTACAACACTTATAGGCTTAAAGTAGTGGCTTAGCTCTGATACTACCTTTTACTGTCACGACCCCCGACCCCATCCTGGCCGGAATCGGGCTCTGCGAGCAGTCCAGTGGTACCGGTGATTATTTTTGAAAAACATTGCAGCGGAAATTTCATCAGGACCGTGAGTTAGGAAAAATGTCAGAGTTTAAAAACACCGGATTTTTTTATTTATTAAATAGGTAAAATGAATTCATGTTTTACAAAGGTAGCTTTTAATAAAACGATATTTCTTAATAAAATAAGCCACTTCTTGAAGTCTTTTAGTGCTGGATCCAATCCTTACTTCAATCTACTGTAATTACCTTTAACGCGTTTTAAAAAGGTTTTGTCAGCGGGAAATACTGAGTGAGTTCATTCAGTTTGCACAAAAACAGATTTGTTATAATTCACAGTATTAAGAGCGATTACAATGTTTCTGATATCAAACCAACTACCCACAGTATTTGTCACTCGAACATCCATTGGCTAGCCCATTTGTCCAATGGTGTCTGTGACTGTGGTCAGATCACCCCTTGGCCACCCGTTTGTCCAAGTGTGACGGGAAACAAGTAATGTATACAAAACCCCACATACCGGCTGTAACTTGGTGATTACAAAGACTTAATCCCTGTAATTAATCCCTGTAATTATAACTTTGAAAATAATTTGGATTTTTGTAAAACAGTTGATAAAAAGAGAATGACTCACATTATAAGCATGCAGTATTTAACAAGCTTCCTGATTCAATTTCTTCTGGGAATTAGCATCTACTTTGATTGTAAGTGTATGGGGTAAAGTTTAGTCTACTGGTAAGAGTAATAACGTAATTTAAGAAGTGATGCACACGAAACTAGGTAAATAACTAATACAGCATTTACGACAATTCACGAGATTAAACCCTCACAACGATTAATAAAGTGCAATACTTAACAATTCAGCGGATTCACAATGAATGACAGAGTATAGTCCGAGTTCGGACAGCACTCAAACATTTAAGTCGAAATCACGATGAATAACAAAGTATAAACTCAATTTGAGCGGCACCCAAACAATCATTGGATAGTTACAATCGATCGGACATTGAATCGTAATAGCGATCGAGTTATTACCCTGATTGCGGCAGCAATTAGTGATCCGTGTGTGTTTAATTGTGGTAAACAAAACATAACTCTGTGTCTGAAACGAATTTCTTCGTCGTTCAATCGCCAGAATTCAAGTCCCAAAGCCTACTATTTATAGCTGGAAAATCGATCCCCTCGCGTGTCGCGAGGGGTTGCGTAGGCGGCGTCGCGTGGCGCGACGGGTTACTTTTCACCATAGGGTTGCCACGTTTATGGGTAGGCTAGCTGAGTCGACAGTTTCGTTAATTTCAATTTTGACAACAGTTTATAGAGATAATTGTCAACTAGGGTTTATCCCCCCCTGAGTTTGAGGGGTCTTGATCCTGATTCTGTTTGTTCTGAATTTTGTAGGGTTTGTGCAGAATCACTTGGGTGTCTCGACTAGGGTTTCCTATTGAGTAAATAAAATAATAGGCATGACTTTTGATGAAAGTTGTTTACAGAATAGAAATAATAAATAATAGTTTTGGGTAAATCACAAAAAGAGAATAAAGTAGTGAGAAAAGAGAGTGGACCTACTGTGTAACTTTAGGGTTCAACTAGAAAGACTCCTGGTATAAATTTTGGGTATAACTTTTTGGACTATAAAAATATATATTGCACTCGTGTTAAGTATGGTACCCCTAATTCAACCTTGTCCCGAAGTCCCGAGATAGAATCCCAACAATTTAGTCGGGCAGAGCCCTGACATATGTTATGAGACTCAGATCAATCGGAAAGGGTAGCGGTGATTGAGAGTTACAATACTTAAAACAAGACAAGGTTTTATTATTATTATTTTAGTAAAAAAATATTAAACTTAAAGAAAGAGATGGAAAGGCAGGCGAGAGGTAGTAGGGAAGGAAATAGCAATTTATCTCTTATGGTACATGTATATATATATAGTTTGGCCATTCCCTTGTTGCCCACGAAATTCATTTTTAGACTTACACGTATACTGACAACACATTGCACTAAATTGAAACTTTTCATAATTTGCATGTAGGTCACCTTGGTTTTTAGTGTTGATTTATATTACTATTCTTTTGTTTCTCACTTTAGTATGAAGACACCTAAGTTACTTGCTAAAACACCTCCACCATTTCATTTGTAGACATATTTTTAATTTTAATGATTATCTTATTCTTTTCTAATTGAACGTACATATTCACAATTTCAAATATCAATGGTTAAATTTATTATTATTATTAATTCAACAGCTTTAGTTATTTGGCACGTATAACTTGTAAAATATAACGTTCTAGAAAATAATAAATATGTTATTAGAACGAGTATATTTTTGTCTATATTTGGGTCTAAGTTTTATTAAAAATAGAGTATGTTCAAAATACTATGTATTTTTATAATTTAGTTAAACGGTTCAAGGGTCCGTCTAAATACTTCATATTTCTACTTTTCAACTTACCCGTAATCTACCCGTCTAATAATATAAGTTTTATAAACTTTTATTTTTAATAGAAAGGGCACCCATATACAGGCCAATTAATTTAGAATAATATTTCAATCAACTATATATAAAATAGTGTTTAAAACTAATTGGGTTGATTATTTATATTAAGAATAACAAGTTACTAGTTACTAGTGGTAAATAAATTTACCCAAACCTATAATTCTTTATATAAAAATAGGAATGTTACAACACTACCTTGGATTGCTTGGAAGATGGTTGAAAAATGGTGATATATATGTGTGTATGTATGGCCGAGAGCTAGAGAGGAAGAAAGGAAGAAGATGGGTTTTGAAAATGAGAAAGTGATAAGGTTTCTCTAACCCTTCAACCTTGTTCTTATAACTCCCAACATGGACTTAACCAAAGGATTTTGTGCTTAATATCTATCCAACACATGAAATATTTTAATCAAAAGAAATGTGGGCCCTTGGGGCCGGTTATACATGGTGGGGGGAGGGGGTAAAATGTAAAAAGATGGAAGTTGTGGGTTATAAGTGTAAACTAGAAAGTTTAAGTAATATTTGGATTGTTTATGTGTTTTTTTATGATTTTTAAGGTGTTTTATCACCAACACTAGCTTTATATCATAAAAACAATGCTTCTAGTCTAGTTTTGATGTTTTGGGTAGTGTCCGGTTATTCGTTCGGTTATTGGTTCGTTAAAGTGCTAAATTATGCAGTTTTACTAAATATGAAGCACCTTTTGTGACAGTTTTAGTTCCCGACACTTTACAAGTTATTCTAGACACTAAAACATCAATTCTGCATAGTATTTTTTGTCACACCCCAACCGATAGCGGAAACATCGGGGTGACGCACTGAGCGAAACAGATTGTCCAAGAGAATCCACAACAACTATTAATGACAATATATTTAAGTGTTAACGTCCCATACCATCAACATATAATGTAAAAACAGTTAGTACAGATATTGTTCTCAAAGACAAAAAACAGTTCCGACAACTCATAATTTATTCGTGGGTTTCTAGACCACCTAACTTGATTCCACAAAAGTTCAGCAATCCTAGCATCCTAGACACCTGTCACATACGTTAAAATAAAGTCAATACACATAGTGTAAAGGTGAGTACACAAGTTTAATAGCATATAGTATAGCGAAAGTGGTTTACGCATAACCAGCATGTGCCACGTAGAAATGTGAAGCAAGTAAGCTATCGACAATGACATATGCACAGACATAACTGCGAGTTATATAATGCGCAACACATATCACCACTCTGACACGTGAAGTAAAAACCCTTAACAACCCCTGTCCACGACAGGTGCTGAGTCCAAACTATAGTACTATCGTTGCTAAGGTGTCATGCAACAATCACTGTGTAAACATAACATACAAGCATTCATCAAATAACACGTATAACATGCGAGAACGGTTAGCGTATAAAAGTGTTTGCGTTGTGTGTTGATGTGATTTAATATACATAATGCATGTAACACCCAAAAGTGCGTTAAGCAAAAAGGGTTCGAATATACTCACAGATCGTGTTTAGTAAATAAACACAGTCTTGGATTGAAGGGAGCGCTTGAGAGATTAGCCTGATCACATAATGATAACGTAAGTGTTGAACAGCGTGTAACGGTGCGTCAAGTGAGATGTTTGATCGGATGGTGGTTCGATCGGATGACCGTCCGGACGGATGGTCATCCGGACGGATGACCGTTCGGTCGGATGGTCATTCAACTGAGGATGTGTATTTGTAAAACATTGAACTTTTGAAGTTTTCGTTGTAGTATAAATAAAGTCATTCGATCGGATGGTCATCCGGACGGATGGCTGTTCGATTTAAAGTTGATATTCTTTGAAGTTTTGCGAAATTGATTAAGTGTTGAGATTACAAGTCACCTGATCGAATAGTCATTCGATCAGATGGTCATCCGATCAAATGGAAATTCGATCGAGCAACTATTTGTTTGAAAACTTTGTAAAATCAGTTAAGTTAGAAAGTTTACGGTTTGACAGAGACGGCATGACGGCGTGTTAAACAACGGAAATCATATCAAGTCCAGCTCGTTCGATCGGACGGGAATCACCCCGTTCGATCAGACTCAACTGTTCTTGGCGGAGTTTCATATTCAACCCGTGAATCGGTCGTCTCTTCGATAGAAATCCATTCTCAGACCGGTTCTCCACTAGAGAATGAGTAGAGAGCCTGAACGGGTCCAGATTCTAACAGTTTTGAGTGAAAAGCGAAAGATGTTGAAGAAAAGTTTGAAACAGTTTGAAAATGTTTAGATTTAGGTGAAATTAGTGTAAAAACATTGTAGAAATCCTTTAGATTCAGACTGTTCTTACTGAGATGAGATCACACTTCAGTGTTCATAAGAACCCTTAATGACACCACCTTAGAACAACCCAAATCAGGCGATTTCATGGTGAAAATGCAAGATTTGTTGGTGAAGAAGATGAGAAAGTGTGTAATGAAGATGGAAGTACAAGGTTTAGGAAGAAAACTTACAAGAATCGAGAGAAAAGAGCTTGAGAGTGTGTGGGTCGGAGGGAGCTGTCAAATCAATGAACAGTTGATGTGACAGGAGGGGTATTTATAGGTGAAGGGGTGAAAGGCGGTGGAAAGTTGGACGGGTCGGACGGCCGTTCGATCGGATGGCATCCGGTCGGATGTCCATTCGATCGGTTGGCTTTCGCGAGTTAGTTTTCCGACTTCCGTTTCGTGCGTTGGGCGTTGCGTTGCGTTTAAGCAAGGTGCGAGTAAGCGATGCGATAGTATTAAATAATAGTTACACAAATAACATAACTAATACATAACAGCATACAAGTAAGTAAATTTGCGTGTAGCGTTTGCGATGAGATTGCGTTGCGATTGCGTTTGTGAATAACATCCCAAACATATATAAAGCACACACACAAGTAAGCCCATAATAACACACAGAACAAATACCAATAACTGCGTTTCGAGTTGCAATGCGATAGCGATGTGATCGCGTTAACTAAAATAGCGTTTAGTAGCGTTTATCGCATTGTTACTTCACATAATAATAAATCGTAAAAATAGCGTTAACTAAAGTATCGATTATCGAGATTCGAGAGTACAAGCAATAATTAAGTAAGAAATGTCAGATCTGAACGTTGACTTTGACTTGTACTTTGACTTTCCTTGGAAAGTCGGGTTGTTACAGCCTCCCCTACTTTAGGGAATTTCGTCTCGAAATTAAGGCGCAGGCGTAACAAATAGTTGTAGGTATCGGCGCCGCGTTTGCCTTCCCAGCGAACCTTCACTATGGGAATGCGTGAGCGTCGGAGTTTCTTGGTCTCTCGGTCCATGATCTCGACTGGCTTTTCCACGAAGTGTAATGTTTCGTCTACTTGTCGATCCTTAAGAGGAACATGTAAATTCTGCTCGGCTAGACACTTTTTGAGGTTCGAAACGTGGAAAGTTGGATGTACGTTGCTGAGTTCCTCCGGTAATTCGAGTCTGTAGGCCACTTTGCCAATTCTTTCCAGAATTTTAAAGGGTCCAACGTATCGAGGCGCGAGCTTTCCTTTCTTGCCGAATCGGATCACCCCCTTCCAAGGTGAAACCATTAGGAGTACGTGATCGCCAACGTCAAATTCAAGGGGCTTGCGGCGTTTATCGGTGTTGGCGCATATTCAGTTCCTTTTGGTTCAAGATGTATTGTAGGCTCTTATGGTCGGTGAAGACCGTACACTTGGTACCATAAAGGTAGTGTCGCCAAATCTTTAACGCAAAAACAACTGCACCTAGCTCGAGATCGTGGGTTGTATAATTCTTCTCATGGATTTTGAGCTGACGAGAGGCATACGCGATACCCTTATCTCGTTGCATAAGAACACAACCGAGACCGAGGTCAGAGGCATCACAATAGACTACAAAGTCGTCGTTTCCATTGGGTAAAGCGAGGATAGGAGCATTGCAGAGCATATGCTTGAGAGTTTGAAAGGCTTCCTCTTGTTTAGTTCCCCAAACAAAAGGCTTGTCTTTATGCGTCAGAGAGGTGAGGGGAATGGCAATTTGGAGAAATCTGCGATGAATCAACGATAATAGCCCGCCAATCCGAGGAAAGAACGAACTTCGGAAGGGGATTTCGGTGTAATCCAACTTTTAACTGCTTCAATCTTCGCGGGGTCGATGTGAATACCTTGGCTATTGACAATGTGACCGAGGAATTGAATCTCCTCAAGCCAAAATTCACGCATGGAGAATTTGGCGTAGAGGCGATTCCCTTGGAGTAATTTGAGAACCAAACATAGATGTTGCGCGTGTTCGGTTTTCGACTTCGAATAGATAAGGATATCATCGATAAACATGATGACGAAGCGGTCGAGAAAGGGCTTATACACGCGATTCATCAAATCCATGAAAACCGTGGGTGTGTTGGTTAGACCAAAGGGCATAATGACAAATTCATAATGGTCGTATTGGGTACGAAAAATGGTTTTAGGGATATCTTCCTTCTGAATTCGTAACTGATGATAACCTGAGCGTAAATTGATCTTCGACAAGCACGTAGCACCTTGCAATTGGTCAATCAAATCGTCGATTATGGTAGGGGATAGCGATTCTTGATAGTAAGCTTATTAAGTTCCCTATAAGCGATGCACATTCAGAACGATCCGTCCTTCTTTTTTACAAAAAGGACAGGTTCGCCCAAGGAGATGTGCTAGGGCATATAAAGCCTTTATCAAGCAATTCCTGGAGTTGACTCGAAAGGGGCTTTAGCAACAGGATTAGCTCCAGGAATGAGGTCGATATGAAAATCAATATCACGACTCGGTGGTAGACCAGGTAAATCGTCAGGAAAGACAGCAGGAAAATCACGAACCACAGGCACCTTTTCCATTGACTTCTTTTCCTTTTCATCCGCTACTACGATGTGTGCCAAGAAAGCTTTGTATTCCTTTCGGAGATACTTACTCGCTTGGATGCACGACATGAGTTTCAGATCCTTCGAAGATACCTCGCCATAGACACAGAGTTGGTCGCCATTAGCAAGAGAGAAACGAATCATTGTATCAAAACCAACGACTTCAGCACGATTTTCACGAAGAAAATCCATGCCTACTATGATGTCGAAACTACCAAGCTGCATCAGAATAAGATCGATCGGGAAAACGTGATTGTCACACCCCCAAAAATCCACACGCGGAGTACCACCGCTTGGAGGCGTGAGGATCAAGCCACCAATCATATAGAACAACGTAAATAGTAAAAGTAAATGTAATTTAACCAAACCAATCCATATGAAAGGTGTTCAAAACATAAGTATAAATTCAACGTTTAGCGGAAGCATATGAGTAAAAGCCCAACATAAGTATGAAATGTCAAATGTTTAATCAAAGCATTCACGATCCTTGTCCACAACGACCGCGCCTCCCAGTGCAAGCTCCATGAATACCTAACAACCTGCAAGGCATGTAACAGAGAGTCAACAACTAGTTGAGCGAGTTCACAGTAAGTAAGTTCGTAATAGTAAGTTTGTTTCGTAACATTTGGCTCTACTAGGCCGATAGTATGTTCTATTAGTGGGGGCTTCCCGTAGTTGCATATACACTAGACTATTTGTTACCATAAGTGTTCTTCTTAACCCGAGAACAGTAGTACGTACAAGGTTTACGTAGGTTTTACGTAAGTGTCCTTCTCAACCCGAGGACAGTGGTACGCGGGGGTTTACGTAGGTTTTACGTAAGTGCCTGTCACAACCCGAGGCAGTAGTGAGTATAAGTTTACGTAGGTTTTACGTAAGTGTCCTTCGCAACCTGAGGACAGTGATGAGTACAAGTATACGTAGGTTTGATGTATGTATCCTTCGCATCCGAGGATGATGGTAGATAGTCTAGTAACAGTGTAAGTACAATCCCATTCCTTCAATCACACTCACCTTGGTTTGCTCGGTTTGTTATTGTGCTTCTAGTGTTAATTAATGGTTAGGTCCGTACACACGACCTAAGGTACATTGCACATAAACTCAATGCGAGTGTTTACGTTCAAATAAGGTCTACAATTCCTTGGTGTCCAAACAACTGTGTGCCGTGTGATAATTGTTTACAGAATGACATGACATGGATTGCACATACATACAGTATCATACAGTAACATATACAGTAACATACTGTAACATGCAGTGGCATACAGTGATATATACAGTAACACTTATGAACCAAACAACAGCCTCGGACCCCTTTAATGATTGAAAACTAAGACCACGTGTGTTGTTTACAAAAACTCGGACCTTACAACATCATTAAAGTTCGGACCATGCATCATTACTAGAAATTCGGATCATGTGCTCAATCAAAAACTCAGACAATACATTATTCATGAAATTCGGACCTTATGGCATTCCATAAAACTCAGACATGTTGTGCCTCAATAAAACTCAGACCATACAAGCAACACAAAACTCGGATCACACATATCACTAAAATTCGGACCCAAACATCCTCTTAAAACCCGGACCCATACATCACCTCTTAAAAATTCGGACCACACATCACCTCTTAAAAATTCGGACCATGTTTCAACATAAAACTCAGACTAGAAAATCAACTAAAAACTCGGACCATGCTTATTCACAAAACTCGGACATTACATAATAACTAAAGCTCGGATCCAAACATCCTCATAAAGTTCGGACCATGTGTTACATTATCAAAAATTCGGACTATGTGTTTCTTTAACAAAAACCCGGACTTGTGCCTCACAAAACCCTGACACAATCCCCGGACTAACAATCATGCGAATATTCAAAACCAATTCACAGTTTTCAATGGAACAGTTACGTTTGCAGGTTACGATCAAAAACCCTAATCTTCATACTTTGGCAATGCTGTAATCTAATCAACAATCAAACAATTCTAACATATCAGGCATCCTATTGTCAGGCATTTGATTACACAACTATCCACAAACCGTTGCAAAAACAATCAGGATTTTCAATAAACATAGAGTCATTGTTTGGAGAACTAGGGTTTTGCATGAATCAAATAATCAAGGATTAGCAAAAAATAATCATTAAACGTTTACCTTAGATTGATTCTAGATGAAGAGAGAGATCAAAAGTGATGGTTGAGAGCTTGTGCCACCAAGAATGATGAAGAAGATGATTGTAGGAGATGATTGTAGAGAAAGGTTGAAAATGCGTATGATGATTTGTGAGAGAGGTTAGGGTTAAGAGTTATTAAGATTTCACTAACTACTCTACTCACCCCTAAGTATCATCTTTTACATAAAACACACACATCACAATATAATTTACAATCAAGGCACAAAGTTCTCACGTAAGTCAAATAATGCATAAAGTAATGTATAGTTCCATGCAATGCTAAAGATTGTGAAACTAACTTAATTGTGTTAAGTTAAAGCATTAACCTGAAGTTACGAGTTGTCACATTATCCCCAACTTGAAAGAAATTTCGTCCCGAAATTTAGCATGCGGTTACTGAGGAAGCTAGTTAAGTTGTATCGTTTACTGTTTTCCCTGGGGTGTCACATCATCCCCCCGTTGATATGGAATTTCGTCCCGAAATTCTGTAGTAGCTTCAGCCTCAGTAGTGGTTGCACGGTTTTTTAATAACTGGGGATACTTGAGTTTCATTTGGTCTTCTCGTTCCCAGGTGAACTCTGGGCCACGGCGGGAGTTCCAACGAACTCGTACAAGAGGTATTCTAGTGTGCTTGAGGACCTTAACATCCCGGTCTGTGATTTCTACTTGTTCCTCGACGAATCACAACTGCTCGTCGATAGTGAGCTCCTTCAAAGGAACTATGAGGGTCTCATCTGACAGACACTTCTTCAGATTCGACACGTGGAATACGTTGTGAATTGCACCGAGTTCAGCTGGTAGGTTTAGTCTGTAGGCTACTTTGCCTATTCTTTCAGTGATTTCGAACGGTCCAACATACCGCGGATTAAGTTTGCCCCGTTTACCAAAACGAACTACACCCTTCCAGGGTGAGACTTTGAGTAGCACTCGATCCCCAACTTGGAACTCGAGCGGTTTCCTGCGCTTATCAGCGTAACTTTTCTGATGGTCGCGAGCTGCCGCCATGCGTTGTCGTATCTGTGCAATTCGTTCAGTAGCATCAACTACAAGTTCTGGACCTGTTATGTGACTATCCCCCACCTCTGCCCAACAGAGAGGTGACCGGCGTTTACGTCCGTACAATGCCTCGAATGGAGCAGCTTGAATGCTGGTGTGGTAACTGTTATTGTACGAAAACTCCACTAAAGGGAGATGCTTTTCCCAGCTGTTGCCGAAATCAATAACGCATGCCCGAAGCATGTCTTCTAGAGTTTGAATCGTGCGCTCAGACTGCCCATCCGTCTGAGGATGATAAGCTGTGCTCATGTCTAGCCGTGAGCCAAAAGCTTTGTGCATTGCTTGCCATAGTTCTGAAGTAAATCGTGCATCACGATCCGAAATAATGGAGGTTGGCACTCCGTGCCTTGAGACAACTTCCTTGAGATATATGTCTGCTAGAGTGGAGAAATTATCCGTTTTCTTAATAGCCAGGAAGTGTGCAGACTTTGTGAGTCGATCCACGATCACCCAAATGGTATCGTTCCCACGCTGAGATCTAGGTAGGCCAGTGACAAAATCCATGGAAATTTCCTCCCATTTCCATTGCGGTATCTTTGGTTGCTGAAGTAGGCCCGATGGTTTCTGGTATTCTGTCTTGACCCTCGCGCAAGTCAAACATTTGCCGACGTAAGTTGCAATGTGGGCCTTCATACTAGGCCACCAATACATAGTTCTGATGTCGTGGTACATTTTATCCGAACCTGGATGTACAGAGTAGCAAGACTTGTGTGCTTCATCCATCACAAGTTCTCGTAAACCGCCATATAGTGGGACCCAAATACGCCTCGTTACATAGTAGGCACCGTCTTCCTTTTGTTCTAATCGCTGCCTTGAACCGAGTAAGGCTTCAGCCTTGACATTTTCTGGTTTCAATGCTTCTACCTGAGCATCTCGTATCTGAGCAGGAAGACTGGACTGGATAGTGAGCTGTAATGCTCGCACGCGTCTAGGTACAGTATCCTTTCGACTGAGAGCGTCAGCCACAACATTGGCTTTGCCTGGATGGTACTTGATAGCGCATTCGTAATCATTAAGTAGCTCGACTCATCGATGTTGCCGCATGTTCAATTCCTTCTGCTTGAATATATGCTCGAGACTCCTGTGATCGGTGTAGATAGTGCACTTGGTACCGTACAGGTAGTGTCGCCATATCTTGAGCGCGAAAACAACAGCTCCAAGCTCTAAATCATGTGTAGTGTAGTTCCGCTCGTGAACTTTAAGTTGCCGCGAAGCGTAGGCAATGACTTTATCTCTTTGCATCAATACACAACCAAGACCCTGAATCGACGAATTGCAGTAGACCACAAAATCGTCTGTGCCCTCTGGCAATGAAAGAATAGGTGCGCTGTATAACCTATCCTTTAAGTGTTGGAAAGCTGTTTCCTATGTACTACCCCAACGATAAGTAACACCTTTCTGTGTCAGTAATGTAAGCGGTTGCGCGATCTTTGAGAAGTCTTTGATGAATCGTTTGTAATAACCCGCCAAACCCAAGAATTGACGTATTTCCGTTGGTGTACGCGGTGCAGGCCAGTTCTTGATCGAATCTACCTTGGATGGATCAACATGGATCCCATCCTTGTTTACCACATGGCCTAGAAAGTGGACTTCACGAAGCCAGGAGTCGCATTTTGAATACTTGGCGTACAGTTGTTCCTTTCGAAGAAGTTCCAAGATAAGTCGTAGATGCTGCTCGTGTTCCTCCTGACTCTTGGAGTAGATCAGGATGTCGTCAATGAAAACAATCACAAACTTGTCTAAATAAGGCTTACACACCCCGTTCATAAGATCCATGAAAACTGCCGGTGCGTTCGTTAACCCGAATGGCATGACAAGAAACTCGTAGTGGCCATAACGAGTTCTAAATGCTGTTTTGGAGACGTCCTCATCCCGGACTCTCAGCTGATGGTAACCCGACCTCAGATCTATCTTGGAGTAGTAGCTCGACCCTTGCAGCTGGTCGAATAAGTCGTCAATACGAGGAAGAGGATAGCGGTTCTTCACTGTCACCTTGTTCAGTTCACGGTAATCAATGCACATCCTGAAAGTACCGTCCTTCTTCTTCACAAATAGTACTGGAGCTCCCCAAGGCGAAGAGCTTGGACGAATAAAGCCCTTATCCAAGAGCTCTTGTAGTTGCTTAGACAGTTCTTCTAGTTCTGTTGGAGCTAGTCGATACGGTGCGCGAGCTATGGGTGCTGCTCCAGGAGTTAGTTCGATCTGGAATTCGACTTGGCGATGAGGCGGTAGCCCAGGTAAATCTTCTGGAAACACTTGAGGAAAATCGCGTACAACTGGGATATCCTCTATTCTTTTCTCTTTCGTTGATGCATCAGTAACTAGTGCCAAAATGGCAGTGTGACCCTTTCATAAACATTTCTGAGCCTTCAGGAAGGAGATGATGCCAACCACAGCACCACTCTTGTCGCCTTGAACTTCGAGAGGTTCTTTGCCAGAACGGGGAATGCGAACTATATTTTCCTTGCATAAGATCTCTGCTTGCTGTTGGGATAACCAATCCATACCAATAACGATGTCGAAACTACCCAGAACTATAGGGATAAGATCGATAGAGAAAGTTTGACCAGCGAGGATAAGATTATAACCTTGAACTATGTGTGTGGCCTCTAAATTTTTACGGTTAGCTAACTCTACAACATGTTTGGTGTTTAAGGGAGTTGGTGCACGTTTCAACATTTGACTAACTTTCAAGGACATATAACTGGTATCCGCACCCGAATCAAACAATACAGTAACATAAAAGTCGTCAAGAAGAAACTTACCCATAACTACGTTGGGATCATTCCTGGCATCACCCTGCCCCAGCACAAATGCACGACCCCTAGCGCCGTTGTTCCCATCATTGTTGTTTCCCCCGTTGTTGTTTCCGTTGCTTTGGTTATTGTTGTTGTTGTTCTGGTTTCGGTTTAACTGAGGGCAGTGTCGCTTGAAGTGACCTTCCGCACCACAATGAAAACATCCTTTGTTGCCCTGTTGTTGGTTCTGCTGTGCTTGCTGTTGCTGCTGATTCTGAGTTACAGGTCGTGGGCTCCTACAATCCTTGGCCTCATGACCCATCTGGAGACACCTCTGACAACGACCCTTGTTGCACTGGCCACTGTGGTGTCTGTTACAGTTGTTGCACTTGGGGTGATTTCCGCGATAAACTCTCTGCCCGCGACTACCAGAAGACTGCTGACTAGGGCTCTGGTAGTGGTCAGTCTTTTGCTGCTGAACCTGAGACTGAACTGTAGCTGAACCCTTGCTGGAATCCCCCTCCCATTTTCTCTTGTTGTCATTGGGAGTAGCAGAAGTAGCTGAAGTGGTAGCGGTAGTACTAACACTGATGCGCTTAGGCAACCTGTTCTGATCCACTGCCTGATCCGTGAGGCGATGAGCAAGACGTTGAATATCCTGGATATTATCAAGGTTAGCCGATGTCACATGGCTTTGGATTTCTGGCGCTAGACCCTTGAGATACAACTCAATGCGCTTGATTGGAGGGTCCACCATAGTTGGACACAAGATGGCCAGCTCGTTTGACCGTTTAGTATAGGCTTCAATTTCTGATCCAGTCATTTTCAAATGGTAAAGCTCCACTTCCAACTTGTGGATGTCATCACGTGTGCAGTATTCCCGTTTGATGAGTTCCTTAAAATCATTCCAAGGGGTGGCGTTAGCAGCTGCCAGCCCTAAAACTGAACTTGCGCGTTCCACCAAGTCAGCGCAATTCCTTCTAAAGTACCAGTGGCGTATTTCACCCTGCGAGCCTCAGGGCATTCACACATCTCAAATACCAACTCGAGCTTTTCGAACCAATGGAGGAGTCTAACCGCTCCTTCAGTTTCACTAAACGTGCTAGGACGACAATCCATGAAGTTCTTGAAAGTGCAAATAGATTGCTGAGCGTGTTGACCTAGTGTGTAAGAATAGGACAAGGTTAAACACAAGAGTTGGTTTAGGAATGTAGGATCTAAAGATCCTAGTGTGAGTCACAACTGCAGGGTATACTACCTGCTTGTGCAGCTGCAAGTGCCGTAGCAACTTGTTCGTTGATGAGAGCCGTCAACTGGGCTTGTGTCAAGTTAATGCGTCCAGCCATGTTCTTCATAGCAAAGGTAATATAAGTGAGAGAGCGTTCGCGAATAGTGCGATGACAGAAGAGAGTAAGCACACAAGTGTTCTCAAGCGATAACGAATAGTAGGCAATGTAATCTAAGCATACCACGAGCAAAGTTCTACGTAATTCTAGCATGTAGGCAAGAAACATAAACCATATTACCTAGGATGTTGAGTCTTGCACGTGGAGCGAGGCGTCGTTGTGGATCGTTGAGCACTGTACTGGTTATAGTCTGGTTTTAATAAAAACGTTTTCCCCATATTAAAACCAAGTTCTCTATAACCAATGGCTCTGATACCAATCTGTCACACCCCAAAAATCCACACGCGGAGTACCACCGCTTGGAGGCGTGACATGACCAGGATCAAGCCACCAATAAAGTAAATGTAATTTAACCAAACCAATCCATATGAAAGGTGTTCAAAACATAAGTATAAATTCAACGTTTAGCGGAAGCATATGAGTAAAAGCCCAACATAAGTAAAGTACGAAATGTCAAATGTTTAATCAAAGCATTCACGATCCTTGTCCACAACGACCGCGCCTCCCAGTGCAAGCTCCATGAATACCTAACAACCTGCAAGGCATGTAACAGAGTGTCAACAACTAGTTGAGCGAGTTCACAGTAAGTAAGTTCGTAATAGTAAGTTTGTTTCGTAACATGTGGCTCTACTAGGCCGATAGTATGTTCTATTAGTGGGGGCTTCCCACAGTTGCATATACACTAGACTATTTGTAACCATAAGTGTTCTTCTTAACCCGAGAACAGTAGTACGTACAAGGTTTACGTAGGTTTTACGTAAGTGTCCTTCTCAACCCGAGGACAGTGGTACGCGGGGGTTTACGTAGGTTTTACGTAAGTGCCTGTCACAACCCGAGGCAGTAGTGAGTATAAGTTTACGTAGGTTTTACGTAAGTGTCCTTCGCAACCTGAGGACAGTGATGAGTACATGTATACGTAGGTTTTACGTATGTATCCTTCGCATCCGAGGACGATGGTAGATAGTCTAGTAACAGTGTAAGTACAATCCCATTCCTTCAATCCCATTCCCAACCCCGGGAATCCCATGCCTTGGTAAGAGTGTGAACTCACCTTGGTTTTCTCGGTTTGTTATTGTGCTTCTAGTGCTAATTAATGGTTAGGTCCGTACACACGACCTAAGGTACATTGCACATAAACTCAATGTGAGTGTTTAAGTTCAAATAAGGTTTACAATTCCTTGGTGTCCAAACAACTGTGTGCCATGTGATAATTGTTTACAGAATGACATGACATGGATTGCACATACATACAGTATCATACAGTAACATATACAGTAACATACAATAACATGCAGTGGCGTATAGTGATATATACAGTAACACTTATGAACCAAACAACAGCCTCGGACCCCTTTAATGATTGAAAACTCAGACCACGTGTGTTGTTTATAAAAACTCGGACCTTACAACATCATTAAAGTTCGGACCATGCATCATTACTAGAAATTCGGATCATGTGCTCAATCAAAAACTCAGACAATACATTATTCATGAAATTCGGACCTTATGGCATTCCATAAAACTCAGACATGTTGTGCATCAATAAAACTCAGACATGTTGTGCATCAATAAAACTCAGACCATACAAGCAACACAAAACTCGGATCACACATATTACTAAAATTCGGACCCAAACATCCTCTTAAAACTCGGACCCATATATCACCTCTTAAAAATTCGGACCACACATCACCTCTTAAAAATTCGGACCATGTTTCAACATAAAACTCAGACTAGAAAATCAACTAAAAACTCGGACCATGCTTATTCACAAAACTCGGACATTACATAATAACTAAAGCTCGGATCCAAACATCCTCATATAGTTCGGACCATGTGTTACATTATCAAAAATTCGGACTATGTGTTTCTTTAACAAAAACCCGGACTTGTGCCTTCACAAAACCCTGACACAATCCCCGGACTAACAATCATGCGAATATTCAAAACCAATTCACAGTTTTCAATGGAACAGTTACGTTTGCAGGTTACGATCAAAAACCCTAATTTTCATACTTTGGCAATGCTGTAATCTAATCAACAATCAAACAATTCTAACATATCAGGCATCCTATTGTCAGGCATTTGATTACACAACTATCCACAAACCGTTGCAAAAACAATCAGGATTTTCAATAAACATGTGACAACTGCCACTTTACGGTAACTTTTCACACTTAAAATACTCATTTTAGCTACATTTTTAGCTACATTTTTTATTCATTTTGAACATCCGAACTGCTTATTTCGTGACATACACATAGAATACTCAAGGAATCTTACTTAGGATGCATATGACTCATTTTTAATTAAGTACATTTGGAACAGTTTAAAACAATGCATCGAAACTAACTAGAAAAGCACCTAATAAACTAGTATTCTGACGAAAAAGCAGAATCCGCAGAAAATCATCTAAAACGACATCTTTAGGACTTAGACGAAAGTCCAACATCTTATATATATTAAACCCTAACTAGGAATACAAGGGTTTGATTTAAAATCCTTTCCGAAGTCCGATAACACTAAAAATTGCCCGAAAGCACTAAAAGCGACGAATTTCAACTTTTTTCCGCAGAAATTCTGGCTGAAATCAGCTTTCTAATATTTTTACGACATGTAAAAATATTATTTGACATATAATTCATGTGAGGATACATTCGGGTAATATCCGAGCCAATAACTACATCAATTCACACATGTTTCGCAACTTAGCGTTCAAATAACATCTAACCGAAACAATTCGAAACAAATGTCCGAACGATATCAAATCTTTTTTTTAATGGTCATCTAGTGTTAATCGGATCATTTTGGTCTAGTAATGATCATTTAACACCCTTTAAACACACTTAAACACTTATATTATATAAACTACCTAAAACATCTAACTAAGAACTCTAGCATTTTTACTAAGTAATTCAAGAAGGAAAAGCAAAGGGAACCCCCCCCCATTCACGGTTGCAACAGACCCCTTGTGGCCCCAACTTTTCTTTCACTTGTTACCGAATAATATCTAGATATTTACTTCATGTTGCAACTTGATACAAGTGGTGAAATGTGATCATTGTAGCAACTAGTTACCTTCTTTTTCTACCCTTTCATTCATGCATTTCAGCCTCCTATCTTCACAACACCAAAAAGCTCCCAACAACACCCCATTTTCGGTCAAGAAACACCCTCCCCCATCTTCATTTTCAAGCCACTTTCATGATGATCAAGATGCATTTTTCATGGAACTTAGGAGGATCTAAGACAACCACAAGTTGAAGCAAGCATTCCATTCATCTAAGAGCTTTCAACCATCAAATCTTCATCTTCTTTGCTTCTTATTTTCACCTAGATCATCCCTAGCCAAGAGCTAGAAGTGAGACTTCTAAATCCTTTATTTTTCATACTTGTTTATGTATTTATTGTTAAAAAAACAACTTATAACTAAAACAACAATACAAAACAAGATGAAAATATAAAGAAGCAAAATAATAATCATGATATAAAAAGTGTGTTTATGTTGTGAGTTAAAGATGATTACTTGCATATTTGATCTAGTTTTGATGATTAGCATAAAAATAACTTGTTTAGATGATGTTTAAAAACATAATCTAACAAGTGTACATGAAAATGTTTAAAGGTTTTGTTAAACATAAATGTTTAGATGGAGGATCATTATCTTTGATTTTGTTAAAGTATATAAGGTTGTTAACAAAAAAATAATGCTTTTACAAGTTATAAAAGAAAACATACAAGATGGGTTTTTATGAAAGCTTGTTAAACTAGAAGTAAAATATGATTTTTGGACTAGTAAACATATGTAAAGATCATACCAAAACCCTAAACATGATTATGAGTTCATCTTGATAAGTTATGTTATAAATCTCATATGTTTTTAATTAAGAAAAATATGAGAAGATTAGTGGTGATTTTATAAAGAAAAGATGTGTTTTTATTAAAACATGGCAAAGTCCATATTTCTAATAAAATATGGCCAAGTTTTTTCTTAAAATCATAAGTTACAAAAACTATTATTTTGACAAATCTTTATTAGATTAAAAGATTTTAAAAGAATAGTTTTTATAAAAGCAAAGTTTGATATAAATATATATTTTTGAGAAAATATATATTTAGTTAACTTAACAACTTATGTGCTATGTGTCATTTGTTTGTATTAGGTTAATATTTATGATAACTAGGAACTTGAATACAATGATACAAATGAACACAATGTACATTTCGACGTAAAGTCTTACAAGACTACATTTAAAATACATCTTATAAACACCTTACGGACATTCCGAGCTTTCAAACACAACTTATGGTCAAAACGGACGACGGGCGAATTATCCGAGGGCATTACCATGTTGGTAAAAGTCCTAAGGTTCATAAAAACCAAGTTTGGGGGTTTACGGGTCGAGAAAAGTAGCCGAAACGGCACGTTCAAGCTCAGGGACCAATTCTGTCAATACACGAAAGTTGTTTGGCTGAACCAGAGGCCAGGCGACCCGCCTGGGAAAGCCCAAGCGGGCCGCATGGGGCTGCCAGCGACCAGATTGTGAGATTGGGTCATTTTGAGTCCGATTCCAAGTGCATAACAGCTGGTCTTGCCTCCAATTAAGCCAATAAACTTTCATGCAAGCCTACCATCAACAGTAACCTCAAATCCCTGCTTTAAATCAGATTGAAGGGCCAATTCTTGATCATATTTCATAGTAACCAAAGTGCTCAAGAACACATTCTCTCAAGAACTCTCAAGGCAAGCTTTCTGGAGCATTTCTGAAGATCAAGGCCGACTCCTAGTTATCATATAACATCTATAGGACTATTGTAAGCCTTCAATTCGTTATTTAATCCATTCATGTTGTGTTAATTGCTAGAAGTCAAACTGGGGGTTCATAACCTTTGACTTTCTGATTAAACGAGTTTCTTTCAGTAATTTCTCGAATTGAAACTTGTTATAGATTAATATTTATGTGGGAAACAAACCCTCTAAAGGGTACTAACTGATTCCCACTACATGCATGCTTAATGTCGAGTCAAACATGGTTCTAAAAAGTCAACAGAAACGATTTTGGTGAAAAATAACATGATTAATGATATAGTTGACATGCAACCTGGTTGATCATTAAAAATGACTTGTAATAAATATAAGAATATGTTCTAAACATCATCCACTCGACAATCTATAGTATAGACACGAATCGGAACCGAAAGTCTTGTAAAACGATTAATTCGTGGACTATCGACTCGGATTCATACATGCATGTACAAGATCTGTATTGGGAAGTATTTTTGACTACTTTTATTATAGTTAAACTTTCTGGAATTTTCGTTGATTGAGTCTATGTTTAGCCTATTCGAATGCTTGTTTCCGGTTTATGCATAAAGTTGACTATTTTGCCCTTTTTGATTTAAAACGGGATTTTTGGAAAAGTGAAAGGATAGAAATCTTTATTTTTATTATATAAACTTGCACCGAAAGTTTCGGATCAGTTGGTGGTCCAGATTGTGAGTTATGGCCATTAGCGTAAACTATGTTATAAATTTACATAAACGGTCCTTTTTGCGTAGAACCCGTTTCTGGCCACGTTTTGGTACAAAACTTTTTACCAACTGATTATATATAATATTCTGGGAATTTTGATGATTTTTAAGTAATTTTTGGCTGAACGGATCCTCGATCACCTAGCCATTTCGGCTTATGTCGGTTTTGACCGTTTTCGCCATAAAATGAGTTTTACACATCCTTTTGACCCGAAACCTTTTTCTACTGATTTTGTATGATGAATAAATTATTATAAGACTTCTGGAAATATAAAAATCTCAGATTTATTGTGAAAACCCGAAAACGCCCTTAAAATCGTATTTTAGCGTTTTAAGCGCATAAGTAAGCGTTGTACTTGTTTTAAACCTACAAGACTTATACCTACTGATGTAAATCACATATTTTCATATAATAACAGTAAGTATGATATTTTGAACTCAGGTTTCCAGTTTTGGCATTTTTAGCCCTTGTGAAATTACTAAATTACCCCTATGGTGCATAGTTTGGTTTTAAATGATATATTTGACATATGGGTCATACCCTACTGATATAATATGTTATATTAAGTATATTTACTGTATGAACCAGACCCGAAACTCAGATTTCTAATTTTACCCTTTTATTATCTTTTAAATGACCAAAATGCCCTTCTAAGGCATAAATTGAGTTTAAAATTATCCCGGGCAATATAGGACATAACTTACTGATATAATATCATATTCTAAGCATATTAATTCAGGAAACTTGCATTTGAATCTTTTGGCTACCCGTATCGCCCTTATCGCGTTCGGTTCGGTTTACGTAACTAGTTTGCGTAAATTGACCGAAACGGGTCAAACGATATCATTTTTACTTCAAAATCCAGAATGTATTTAGTATACCCATATTATACAAGTATTCAAACTTGTCGGGTCTAAATCACATTCTATCCGGTCTTTCGCTTAATCGTGCGTAAACCGTATCACTCCTAAAACTAACCGGTCAAAGCTTAAGCTTAAATAAAAGGCCGTTAGGAATCTAATAGGTTAATTATAAACCTTTGTTCCAGATTAGGAAGCCCGGTAAAAGCTACCACCACTTATCGTTTGTGACTTATACTTGCTCAGGTAAATACATTTTGACTTATTTTCCCTATACGGGCTTGGGGTACGGTATTTAAAATACCGCTTGATCGGGCGCACAAGTCCTGCTCCCTATGGGTGTTCAGTCTTGAATAGCTTGTGTGATTTCGTTTAAACAGTCTTGTCTTACTTAAAGGCTTTGGGGGGTTATTGACCATGTCCCGGATATCCTTGGCATTATCTTACGAGATGGCCACGACCAGAGCACGGGGTGTAGGCGTACACCCGTCGTGTATAACTCTTTGATGTGGTGTGTCAATTAAATCTCTAGCCCGGACAGTAGATCCCGGGCCACCAGAGATATAAGTGCATGTAATTCGTTCACAAGTTCATATTAAATGATTATCCCAAGTTAATAAAATATTTATGCCTGGTGCATTTAAATAAATTTTAAATCATTTTCAAAATGAGTCAGTCGATTTGTATTTACCAGTGTAAACTGACGTATTTTTCTCAAAAGATTAAGTGCAGGTACTATACGGAAATAGGCTGGCTGTTTCCTAGAGAGCGTCCACAATAGTCTCGCAAACTCGGACGACATTTATCTGTTGAACTATTTATCTCTGTTTTATTGATCCGCCTGTGGATCCATTTCAACGACTGTGATATTTATTATTGCATTTTAATTAAAGTTGAAATGTTTCTATTCTGCTTCCGCTGTGCATTATTATTTGTGTTGATTGTCTATGACGATGCCAACTACGTCACTGTACCCCACACCGGGCCCACCGGTGACACGTGGAAATTCGGGGTGTGACAACAATAGTGTTCTCTCTCTTACTGATCGGCTGCTTCGTACGAGAGAACGCTAGGGTGACCATGCAAGGCAATTTATTATTACGGTGGCCAACGTAATAACAACTTGTAGTGCATGGGAATTCTGGTGGACTCTGCGGGCCAAGCTAATGATCACTATTCATTCAAAATTCTTAAGTTATTACTTGAGATTCAATTTTTCTTATCTATTAGAACACGAACTGAGGTGGTTAGTATAACACCCTACAATACAGTACAGTGCAGTACAATACAATACAATACAATACAATAGAGGAAGACGACACGTATTCGTTCACACCTAACATTCGATCTATATCACGATTCAGTTGAGACTAGTCATTTAAACAAACAAAACTTGTTAGCCACTCATGGAGGATTTTCCTCAACATTCTCGAAATTCTTGAACATGGGTTGGTTCCATGGTGTCTATGACACTTTACCCTACTTTACCTTATCTTACCTTATCATATTCCACCTTATCATATTTATTGGAAATGATACAATAAATTCCGTTGCTTGACATTTGTCTTTTCCTAAGGAAGGGTATGGCATGAAACATGCTGCAACTCCCTCATTGCATTCTATTCGACATTTTTGGAGATTCTAATAATCTTGCTAGAGCTCGTGAAACTCAAGCACTATTACCATAATTGTCACATGGACATGTAAGACAAAGGATTTTCTCTACTTAGGACGATCAAGGTCCATAGAGTAGGGAATACATATTATATGAACGAAGACCATTGGTTGGTTTCCCCTCCTCAACGAATTATTTTTTTTAGACATATGACCAATACACGCAAGAGGCATTAAACCTTTTGGTTATGGTTATCTACATTATCATTTATTCAAACATGTATGAACAATGTGGTCTTGAGGTTTCCATGACCGATTGATTGCATTCTTCATTCTTGGGCACATGATAGACAATATTTATCCAAATATATGTCTAGATTCTTTTAATAGTGTGTATTAAAAGGATCACGGCGCCAAAAGAATCAAATGTTTAAGTTAAAAGTTATGTGTTGAAAATCATTGCTTTTACACAAGATGTGGTTTATACATGACACTGTTAAGCAAGACATTATTACACATGACATTTGATGTTAGTATATACAAGACATTTTCGTAAATAACGAGACGTGTGTAATATGATAAAAGCATGGTGGATACGCCGCTGGTACTTCCTATATATAAGTGCTTATATTATATTGCATATCGTGGTGTTATTCAAACCTATTCGACAAAGACAAGACATGACATTTTGCATAAGACGCGACATCTTCTACACAAGACAAAATATTCTATTTCAAGACATGATATATTTATACACTACATTTCTGTTGGTTATTTATTTAACCATACATCATTCTTTTATATCATCTGATTTTCATATCTATTTTCATATGATTTTATAAAAGAACTCGATCATAACTGGAGCCAATATTGTTGGTTACACTTGATGCTTTCACGATCTCTCAAGGGTTGTTCCATACTGGGTAACACCCGAATTCAAACACACTGAGTGTTACATGTTGGGTTTAGCCTCGAAGATCCGAAGCATGACCGCATCATCCCACCCTACCTCAATCACTCAAACAATAGTTACTCGACACGTTTCCAATCAACCAACATTTCACATCCATGTTATTTGTTACTGGTGCCAATTTTAGCTTCATCTAAACATATGGTTGGGTTGTCCTACATCTAAACATATGGATTGGGTTATCCTACATCTAAACATATGGATTTGGGTTATCCTACATTTAAACATAGGGTTCCTAAAACTATACTGTGAAGTCCTCGCCACATAAAATTCAAAATGTACTTGGCCTAGAGTCAAGTAAGCTAGACATCCCCTCATGCTATAGAATTGGCATACGGTAAACTACCCTAGTCAGGGGAAGTTGTTAGAGGATGTTCCTAGGAACTTGGCGAGCGAAAATTCAGTATCGATCTCTTACCCATTGAGTTGGGTAGTTTCGATGTAGTGGTTGGCATGGATTGGTTGTCTGATAACCAAGTCGAAGTTTTTGTCATGAAAAGGTCATTCGCCTACCACTACTGAACAAAGGGACACTTATTAATCATGGAGAGAATCACGATACACCATTGTGGATTAACCAATTGCATGAAGGCAAAGAAGTGCTTACAGAAAGGTTGTGTTGCCTTTCTGGCACATGTTGTCGACAAGAAGGCCGTTGGGCCGAAGTTGACAGATAATCCAGTGGTAAAAGGGTTTCCCGAAGTCTTTCCTGAAGACTTGCCGGGACTATAACCATAACGACAAATCGAGTTACATATCGACTTGGTATCGTGAACCGCACCCATAGCCAAATCCCCATATCGATTAGCACCTTCTGAACCTTGTAGTTGACCGAACAAGGATATTGTGAATTCATAACCCCCACTCTTTACCAATATACATCTTTATAAAGGTTTTGGGGGTGGAAAGACATACAAGTTTGCAAAAGTGCACAACATTTCGATGAATGGAAATTCATATTTCTAAACCATGTTGCAAATGAATTTCCAACTAACTCAAATGGTTTATTAAAGGTTCAAGCTTCTACTCTAAGATAGACTTACGATCGGAGTATCATCAGTTACGAATTCAAGAGGAAAGCACACCGAAAGCGGCTTTTAAAAACTCGTTATGGTTATTACGAGTTTCTCATTATGATTTTGGTTTAACGAACGCACTAGCGGTCTTCATGGATTTAATGAACCACGTGTGCAAGTCGTATCTCGACAAATTCGTCATAGTGTTCATTGATGACATTTTGATATACTTGCGATCAGCAGCTGAGCATGGCAACATTTGAGGACCATTTTAGAACTACTCAAGAAGGAGACACAAATGTGAGTTTTGGATCCGTGAAGTACAATTTCTCGGGCAGATAGTGAACAAGAAAGGCATTCAAGTAGACACCTCCAAGATCGAAGCAATTAAGAACTGGGGAGCGCCCAAGACTCCAACTGAAGTCCGATAATTCTTGGGATTAGCAGGGTACTATCGGAGATTTATAGAGAATTTTTCTAAAGTTTTCTCAACCGCTAACCTCCCTCACCTAAATCGAGAAACAAGAAGAATCATGTCAACTTCTCAAGGATAAGTTGTGCGATGCACCAATCTTATCACTACCCGATGGTACCGATGACTTCGTAGTTTACTGTGATGCTTCGCATCAAGGATTGGGTTGCGTACTTATGCAACGGGATAAAGTTATCGCGTACGCATCACGTCAACTGAAAGTTCATGAAAATAACTATACCACTCACGACCTCGAGTTAGGTACGGTGGTATTCGCTTTCAAAATATGACGACATTATTTATATGGTACTCAATGCATTATTTTTCACGGATCATAAAAATCTTCAACACATATTCAACCAAAGAGAATTAAATATGCGTCAACGATATTGGGTTGAATTGTTGAACGACTACGATTGTGAAATAAAGTACCATCCGGGCAAGGCAAACGTTGTAGCTGACGCCTTGCGCCGCAAGGAGCGAGTTAGAACACTGAGAGTTCAAGCATTAGAGAAGATGATTCACAAGCGCTCAAGGAAGAGCATGTTCAAGCAGAAACACTTCAAGGCATGAAGGAACAATTAGTGCCGAAAGAAGATGGAACTTTATACCTTATGGGTCGAAATTGGGTTCCATTCTTTGGCAGCCTTCGAGATGATATGTTGAGGAAGCACATAGGCCTAAGTATTGAAAGAATACTATTGGTGGTCTAACCTCAAAAGTGATATCGCGACTTATGTCGGAGAATGCTTGACTTGCGCGAAAGTCAAAGTCGAATAGCAAAATCCCTCAGACTTGTTACAACAACCCGAGATTCCTGTTTGGTAATGGGAACAAATATCGATGGACTTCATTACGAAGTTATCCAGGACTTCATGCAGTCATGACATGATTGAGTAATCATCGATAGACTTTGTATCTCAAGGAAATAGTGGCTCGTCATAGAGTGCCTATTTCAATCATCTCAGACCGAGACGATCGCTTTGTGTCAAGAATTTGGAAGTCATTCCAACAGGCCTTTGGATCTCATTTAAATCTAAGTACGACTTTTCATCCACAAACTGACGGCCAGAGTGAACGGACAATCCAAACACTCGAAGATATGCTTCGTGCGTGTGTTATGGATTTGGGCGGCAATTGGGATACTAATTTTCCTTTGGTTGAGTTTTCCTACAACAACAGCTACCATACAAGTATACAAGCTGCACCGTTTGAAGCTCTCTATGGTCGAAAGTGTCGCTCTCCGCTATGTTGGGCGGAAGCGGGCGATAAACAACTAATCAGATCGGATTTAGTCCAAAAGACTACGGATAAAATCTTTAGATCAGAGACAGTATCAAGGCGGCTCGCGATCGATAAAAGAGCTACGCAGACAGGAGACAGAAGCCATTATCTTTCGAGGTCGGAGATAAGGCCTTGTTGAAAGTCTCACCTTGGAAGGGCGTAGCAAGTTTCGGCAAATGTGGAAAGCTTAACCCCCGTTATGTAGGACCCTTTGAAATCTTAGAAAAGATTGGCACCGTTTCCTACAAACTGAAGTTACTAGAAGAACTAAGTAGTGTACACGACATATTTCATGTGTTGAATCTTAAGTAGAGTCCAACACAAGAAACGGTTATCATCCCGGCGGATGAAGTTCACATTGATGACAAACTCCAATTCATAAAGCACCTGTTAAGGTCATGGACCGGGAGGTCCAGAAAATACGAAGGAGTCGTAACATATTAGTTAAAATTCGTTGGAACTCTCGACACGGACCCGTATATATTTGGGAACGTACAGATCAAATCAAAACCAAAATACCCCTGCCTGTTCGAGAATACTCCTGCAAAGGATGACTCAGCTTGAATTTCGGGACGAAATTCTTAATAACAGGGGGAGAATGTGACAACTGCCACTTTACGGTAACTTTTCACACTTAAAATACTCATTTTAGCTACATTTTTAGCTACATTTTTTATTCATTTTGAACATCCGAACTGCTTATTTCGTGACATACACATAGAATACTCAAGGAATACTTACTTAGGATGCATATGACTCATTTTTATTAAGTACATTTGGAACAGTTTAAACAATGCATCGAAACTACTAGAAAAGCACCTAATAAACTAGTATTCTGACGAAAAAGCAGAATCCGCAGAAAATCATCTAAACGACATCTTTAGGACTTAGACGAAAGTCCAACATCTTATATATATTAAACCCTAACTAGGAATACAAGGGTTTGATTTAAATCCTTTCCGAAGTCCGATAACACTAAAAATTGCCCGAAAAGCACTAAAAGCGATGATTTCAACATTTTTCCGCAGAAATTCTGCTGAAATCAGCTTTCTAATATTTTTACGACATGTAAAAATATTATTTGACATATAATTCATGTGAGGATACATTCGGGTAATATCCGAGCCAATAACTACATCAATTCACACATGTTTCGCAACTTAGCGTTCAAATAACATCTAACCGAAACAATTCGAAACAAATGTCCGAACGATATCAAATCTTTTTTTTAATGGTCATCTAGTGTTAATCGGATCATTTTGGTCTAGTAATGATCATTTAACACCCTTTAAACACTTAAACACTTATACTTATAAACTACCTAAAACATCTAACTAAGAACTCTAGCATTTTTACTAAGTAATTCAAGAAGGAAAAGCAAAGGGAACCCCCCCCCCATTCACGGTTGCAACACCCCTTGTGGGCCCCACTTTTCTTTCAACTTGTTACCAATAATATCTAGATATTTACTTCATGTTGCAACTTGATACAAGTGGTGAAATGTGATCATTGTAGCAACTAGTTACCTTCTTTTTCTAACCCTTTCATTCATGCATTTCACCTCCTATCTTCACAACACCAAAAGCTCCCAACAACACCCCATTTTCGGTCAAGAACACCCCTCCCCCATCTTCATTTTCAAGCCACTTTCATGATGATCAAGATGCATTTTCATGGAACTTAGGAGGATCTAAGACAACCACAAGTTGAAGCAAGCATTTCCATTCATCTAAGAGCTTTCAACCATCAAATCTTCATCTTCTTTGCTTCTTATTTTCACCTAGATCATCCCTAGCCAAGAGCTAGAAGTGAGACTTCTAAATCCTTTATTTTCATACTTGTTTATGTATTTATTGTTAAAAAAACAACTTATAACTAAAACAACAATACAAAACAAGATGAAAATATAAAGAAGCAAAATAATAATCATGATATAAAAGTGTGTTTATGTTGTGAGTTAAAGATGATTACTTGCATATTTGATCTAGTTTTGATGATTAGCATAAAAATAACTTGTTAGATGATGTTTAAAAACATAATCTAACAAGTGTACATGAAAATGTTTAAGGGTTTTGTTAAACATAAATGTTTAGATGGAGGATCATGATCTTTGATTTTGTTAAAGTATATAAGGTTGTTAACAAAAAAAATAATGCTTTTACAAGTTATAAAAAGAAAACATACAAGATGGGTTTTTATGAAAAGCTTGTTAAAACTAGAAGTAAAATATGATTTTTGGACTAGTAAACATATGTAAAGATCATACCAAAACCCTACATGATTATGAGTTCATCTTGATAAGTTATGTTATAAATCTCATATGTTTTTATTAAGAAAAATATGAGAAGATTAGTGGTGATTTTATAAGAAAAAGATGTGTTTTTATTAAACATGGCAAAGTCCATATTTCTAATAAAATATGGCCAAGTTTTTCTTAAAAATCATAAGTTACAAAAACTATTATTTTTGACAAAATCTTTATTAGATTAAAAAGATTTTAAAGAATAGTTTTTATAAAAGCAAAGTTTGATATAAATATATATTTTTGAGAAAATATATATTTAGTTAACTTAACAACTTATGTGCTATGTGTCATTTGTTTGTATTAGTTATATTTATGATAACTAGGAACTTGAATACAATGATACAAATGAACACAATGTACATTTCGACTAAAGTCTTACAAGACTACATTTAAATACATCTTATAAACACCTTACGGACATTCCGAGCTTTCAAACACAACTTATGGTCAAAACGGACGACGGGCGAATCTATGAACATCTCGCCATTCCGAGGAAGTTACTACGACGTTTAGGCGATCTTTCGACACGAATACATACACATCACCGAAAACAATATCCGAATGTTTTGAAACTTATAAAAACTATTGTGTATTCTTTTAACTAAAAAGCCTATACTTAGTAATTTTTATAAAAATGAAAGAATATATTTTTAACAAATGGGCTTCTCTTATAACAAATGGGCTATTTTACGAATGGGCTTATTTTTAACAAATGGGCTTATTTTATAACAAATGGGCAATTTTTACAAATGGGCTTATCATCCTAAATGGGCTTAACATAAATACATGGGCTAAGCCCAATACCAAAACTTATGGGCTAAGCCCAATACCCAACATATGGGCCAAGGCCCAATAACATAAAGCCCAATAACATTTGGGCCCAACACTATTGAGGCCCAACACTATTTAGGCCCAACACTATTGAGGCCCAACACTATTTAAGCCCAACACTATTGAGGCCCAACACTATTTAGGCCCAACACTATTTAGGCCCAACACTATTGAAGCCCAACACTATTTTGGCCCAACAACATGAATTCTTGGGCTAAGCCCAATGACATATAAATTGGTAAAAATACAATTATACAATTTATTCATACAAGACATGAAATCCAGAGGACAAGACCCGATGATACAACTCACGAGATACAAGAATATATATTTGGCGAAATATATACACTAAACAGTTATCAATTAATACATCTAAGACACAGTTCAATGAATAACAAAGACATACAATTCTTAACACATATTCAAGATAAAAGACTTGTACTCAAGTCATTACAAGACCGAAGTGTCTAACAAATATAGAACGTTTGTAGGTGGTGATACTATTCAGGACGACCGTACGTCAGATCACAGTTACTTACCATTCACGGACGCAATTCTGTGAGTTCATGTCCCCTGTTCATTTAAATGTTTTACAACTTTACAACTATCGGGGAAAATACATGTTCAACGTATGTTAAAGTTAGGGAATGAAACACCTTAGATCATGTGCGAATTAGGGTTATACATCTAAGCACCATTAATCCAGTTTGGACCTAGGTACAAGTGGTTAGATCTAATGGGTTTTGGCGAGCCCCACTCTTGGTCGTGGACCCACACGGAAGAGTGCTTTTGTGTCCCAGTCGATAGGAATCGGCATAAAATCGTCTAGGGTTGGATTGCTTCCTTTTTCGTCACACATATTAATGTCCTCGCGAAACATTAATGATCAACGATTTCATTGACTCTTTACATACTACATCATTACATACAGATACATTTTATACAACTCACATTTTATGGATACATTTTATACAACTCACATTTTATGGATACATTTTATACAACTCACATTTTACAGATACATCTCATCCAACTAAACTGCATGAACTCGCCAACTTTTGTTGATGTTTTCAAACTTAACATGTATTTCAGGGAATTAGTGGACCATGCAGACATTTCAGTCAAGGAAAGCAAGTATCAAGACTCCATGCCACCATTTAAAGGGTTTGCCCGTTATATACCGCCTCTTTGCGGTGATATAGTGGTCAAAGCCTTGACATTTTAAGACTTACATTTCGAAGTATAAAACAATGACAACTTATTTTCATTTGATGGTTTGTAACCAATACATTTAACTTATTTGCGTTCTTTTGAAACGATTATGACAATGGCATTGGAGCTTGTTTTTATTCATTTAGTATGTTCACTTATATTGTTATGCAATGAGAACCGATCAGATCACACCTCGCGCTTCCGCTACGAGCGGGTGTGACAAAACACAGAGTCATTGTTTGGAGAACTAGGGTTTTGCATGAATCAAATAATCAAGGATTAACAACAAATAATCATTAAACGTTTACCTTAGATTGATTCTAGATGAAGAGAGAGATCAAAAGTGATGGTTGAGAGCTTGTGCCACCAAGAATGATGAAGAAGATGATTGTAGGAGATGATTGTAGAGAAAGGTTGAAAATGCGTATGATGATTTGTGAGAGAGGTTAGGGTTAAGAGTTATTATGATTTCACTAACTACTCTACTCACCCCTAAGTATCATCTTTTACATAAAACACACACATCACAATATAATTTACAATCAAGGCACAAAGTTCTCACGTAAGTCAAATAATGCATAAAGTAATGTATAGTTCCATGCAATGCTAAAGATTGTGAAACTAACTTAATTGTGTTAAGTTAAAGCATTAACCTGAAGTTACGAGTTGTCACAGTGATTGTTTAGTTCAAGAGTATAATCACGGAGAACAGAACTAACGGTGACGGTTCTTCCGGTGGCAATTTCTACGTCGAACATCGTTGGGAGGTTAGCGTGTTTATGGTTTAGGAGTTTTTCGAATTCTAATGACACAAAACACTTATCAGCTCTAGTATCAAATAAACACGAAGCATATATACCGTTGACAAGAAACGTACCATTGACAACATTGTTGTAAGTTTGCGCCTGGCGGACATTGATGTTGAATGCTCTTCCGCGAGCTGCTTATTGAGCTGGCTGCTGATGCTGCTGTTGATGTTGTTGCTGCGCTGGTTGCTGTTGTGGCTCTTGCTTCACCACTCGGTTCGGGCAGACGTTTGCGAAGTGGTTAGGATCACCACATGCGAAGTAGGCTCGTGCGTGAGCAAGTGTGACACCCGGCTATTTAGGTTGTACTATACAAATGTAACACGTGTTATGAATAAATAAAAAAGGCTGTATGTGACTGATTTTGATATTTCTATGTGATATTTAATGGTTGGTGAATCCAAACATTGATAAAAATTATGTTGGCAACAATAAAATTAACACTTATCGCGTAACGATTAAAATGTGAAACGAACGTCGGTGACCACCCGATCAGTGTTAAAATCCTAAAAATAGTCTGTTATGATTAGAATAGTAATTTTAATCTGTTCGTGAGGAAAAAAAATTAAAACGTTAAGAAACTCTATTTTTCGAGTTTGACAAAATATTGTCAACGCAGTCAATCAAGACAACTGGTAATTATTTCAGTAATAATTTAGTGTGATTATTTTAATATAATGATAAAAATAATTTAAAACGCACTAAAACGGGATTAAAACGCTAGATAAAATACCCGGTATCCAGTAAAATACCAGTTTTTGGTCTAGATTGTATATATATATGTATATATATACGATATATGTGTGTGTTTATGAGAGAGAATGATTTGTTGGCAGCCATGCATGATGTTCTCTCTCCTCTCTCATGCTCCTATTGGCCCTAAAAGAGGTGCATGATGACAATTCTCATCAAATCTCTCAATATCTTGCACCATCCAAGAGATATATCTCCAACACAATCAAAACTCTCTCTCTCTCTCTCTCTCATAACAAATCAGTCGAACACCCCCTCTAACTCATCCATTTCAAAAATTTTAACTTGTTCATGAAGATTAAAGTTAAATCCAAGAAGATTTCAAGGTGTTTTAAGGATCTAAAGGAGGTTTCACGGTGGAACAAGCTTTCAAACATCAAATATCTTGTCAAAACCCACTAAAATCTTGAAAGGTATAAACTTGTTTTTAAAATCATATTCTTGATTTTTAATGATGATAGAGATGTTGGAAAGTTTCTCTAGAACTTGGAATTAAACATAAACTTGAAACTAACAAAGGATGATATTTTAAACAAAATAAAAGTGGGAGTGTATGTATATGTATGTATGGTCGTAGGGTGTGTGTGGTGTGTATATAGTTGTGTTTTGATATTGTGGAATGATTTTTGCTTTAATCTTGTATGATAAGATGTTGAAAAGTGATATGCATGTGTCTTGCATTTATGATGAATAATTGAAAAATGATCATATAAAGATGATGATGTTCTTGAATACTTGAACATGACTTAAATATATGTTGGATATATATTTTAGTTCATATAAAATGATGATGATGATGATATATGGATGCATTAGATGCATTTACTTGAACATGCATGATGATTTATGGTCATGAAGTGATGATTTAGATATGATTTGATAAAAATAAATTTTAATCAGATTCCAAACACTAAAAATGTAAATATTTGAAGTGTTAAATGGTATATAACCTTGTCATAATGTTTAATAGTTTTGCATGTTGTACTTGGTGCATTAGAAGTTGTAAAATACGTGAAATCGCATGATTTATGTGACTTACATAAAAAATGCACTAACCTGATTATAATCACTATTTTAATCAGTAAATAACATGTATTGTGTTAAAATATCAAGTCATTTCGAGTTGGGATGATTATAGTAACGTTTAACGCAAAACTATGCGTTAAAACGGTCAAAATCGGCTTTTTGAATGATTTTTATGAAACTGATTTAGATCAGTAAGTAAACTGATATTTTTAGTATAAAAATAAGTATTTAACTAATTTTAAGTTTACTTGGTGTTTGGTTGGTCATATGTGACTTCCGACGCCCGAAAACGTTACCGAATCGCTAAAATACGCGTTTTTCAATGAACATTAGTATGGGTAATTTTTGGGTGAACCTTATGTGTTAAGATGTGTTATGTGATTTAAAAATATGAATGTGAAAATATGTTAAGTTGTAACATGATAGTGAGAAATTTAGACTATGCATGTATACTTGTGCGTTTTATGTGGTAGAAACGGTAAAATCGCGTTAAACGTGTAACTTGTTTGTCGAGCATGAAATTTGATACATATAAGATATTTTATGTATGCTTGCCTTAAAAATGACAAAATAGATAAGTTAGCGAGATTATGCGTGTTACGATGTTGATTTATGTGTGCGTTTATGTATATATATTACGACGCGCAAATCATAGATATATTACGTATAAACAGGTGTGTTAATGGATTTATATGATAACGGTCACCAATAAAATCGTTCAAGTCGCAAAAACATATATATATATATATATATATATATTAACGTGCCAACATAATCTAAAACGATAACTTTTCAAGAAAATCTCAAAGTTATGTGAAAATTCTAAGAAACAGAGAAACTTAGGATTTTTGTGATATATTGATTTATAAATCATTCCTACATATAATAGGACGTATAGAAATCAATCTGTGGGATTGCGCTATTTAAAAATAAGCACCCAAGGTGAGTGTCACTAAACCCCTCTTTTTACTGTTTTGTATATGTTTTGGGGGTAGAACACGCCAAAAAGGGTTTAATAATGTTTTTGGATTAAAACATACCTTTTAATATAAATTATATATTTTCGTTGAAAATATATGGAGTTTTGATAAATTATACGTTTCGAGATAAAACGTTTTTGATGAATATATGTTTGGGGGAAAACAACCGTATAGTTGGAACGAATTTGCTTGATCTCAAGAGAGTAAGTATCGGCATAGGCTTACATTTCAGTGGGGATTTCAGGGGATTCGTACAACATCATATATTAAATTTGTCATATTAGTAGGATATATATATTGTACGTGAGGCAGGCATCATATATGGTCTTAATATGGACCATGCGCCAGTGATGTCGTTTAACCATTTAAGTATTGCACGCGATGAATTGTTGGTAGATCTATCGGGTTGACAATCCCGTCGTGACCGGTCGCCCCGTGTTAAGTCAAACGACAAATTTAAATTTTGTTTATTGTCTAGCATTGATTATCCCTACATGGTAAATATATAGTTCTGTTTATTGTCTAGCATTGATTATCCCTACATACCACCGGTATTGAACTGATGTGCAACAAGTGTAATGCACCTCACCAAGCTTACCTGTAGTGTCGTCTGTGTGCATCATGTGGACGACTCGGTCACCTGGCAAATGCTTGTCAATTCAACCCAATCCAAGGTGGTCCAAACCAACCCCAAGTCAGCCCTGCTCAAGCTCGTTATCCGTCTGGTACTTGGTACAACTACGGCGAGATGGGCTATTTCAGGAACAAGTGACCAAGGGTTGTCAATGCAAGTCTGACCCACAGATGAGTAGATGGCTGATTAGAAGATGTTGCTACTTTGAATAATTTGTATCTGTTATTTTTGTTTCTTTTGTTGAACTCGGAAACAATGTGTTCAGTTTATAAATAAATCATTGTTCGCAAATTCTGATATACAAGTGTAGTTACATATGTGTATGGCATTTCTCTATAATACCTACCTCAAGGAACTATGTTCTTTACAAACTACTCTTGTGATTCTCCCTTTCAAGTGATCGCTCATGATTTCCTCGAAAATCTTAAGTACTCGTTTCATTCTAGGAGACGAAGTACAGAAAATGAAGTGAAATTGTGAGTAATCCTGCTTTTTGCGCATCTGTATCTCTAAATCCTTGGTTTATAACTAAGGGTATTCCTCAATCTCATACCCATATCATTACATTCTGGTTTTCATAACAATATACATAGTATAAGTTTTCAAAACAACCTTCATGATTTCAAAAACATTGTCTATGTTTTCAAAAACAACCTTCATAATTTCAAAATATTTCATATAGTTTGAAAACAATTTTAACACAGTATACTTATATAATATATCAAGTGCATGATTTCGAAAAAAAAAGCATTATTCATATTTTCAAAAAAAAAAAACCTTATACATAATTTCAAAATCTCATCTCGCATGATTTTAAAACATTTTATAAATATACTTAACTAATACACCTACTTTATGATTTCAAAAATATTATGTTTCAAAAACATTAAACACATTTCTAAAAGAAACCCATGCATAGTTTTCAAAAACATTTTTCTCATACATTGACCTAACCTTCAAATTCTGCTTCGTATGTCTTCTTGGCATATCTAGCATCTCAACTTCATGATCTTTTTGCCTCATGTTTTGACTTAAGCACGTCCAGTGCAAGGTTTCGGAACATCTTCAAATTCCAAAATCCATATGGGATCTCCTTGTCTTCACAATTAGATCCTTGTGGATGATTATCATTCTAATCGGAGTCCTTAATTGGATTCTTTGTATACCTTAATTCGAATGCTACGATTCCTTGTAATCGAAATCGAATTTTCTTTCTAAGATCTTCCTGTGTTAGATTCTTGAAGATGTTTAAAGTGCCAAATGAAATCCACGGATTGGATTCCTGGTGTGCTTTGAATACATGTGCACAATTAACAAATAAATTAACAAAATGATAAAAAATTGAAAATCAAGTTGAACAATTATGTGATTATGTGTTTATGTGTTTTCTTTTATGCATCTTGTATTTTTGAGTAATCTGGATATTCGTTATCCAAATCCTCATAGAATCTTCCATATCTTCATATGAGGAATTCATAGTAGGATATTCAAAAAGGTACTACCTTAAATCTTTATTGGGCTTCTACGTGATAGTTAAGACCCATGGATTATATAGTACCATTCCATGATTCAAAAAGAGACCCTTTGAGTGGTCTAGTCAAAAAGATTGATTCAGAATCTGGTTAAGAATGACATGTGATGATATAAGCTGAAAAGACTCCTTGGTGGTCCAGTTAAAGAGATCATTTATTGATTCAATTAAAAAGGACCCTAGGATGGTCTAGTCACCCTCATCACAGGTTTATTCATTTGGTTTTCCCCTACACGTTATAAAATGCACTGTGCGGACTATGCAAGGAATTACGTAATTATGGACGCGTACATAATTATGAAATTCAGTGCACAGGAACCCCAGTAAGATTTATCATGTGTAAGAACCTATAGTGGCAACAATAACGAAACGTGAACAATGTAATGAAGGTACGGTGGACGCACCAATAACACTTTATATACTTGTATATAAGTGTCCCTCTTACATTGCAAGCATGATGTTATTTAAAGTTACTAGAAGTTCAGGACTCTAACCAGTGTTGTTTGATCTTTTCAACTTCATGTTTCAAGCTTTCACAAGTTTCCTCTAAATAAATTTCGGGACGAAATTTCCTGAAGTATGGGAGACTATGACACCTGTGCCTCCACGGCCATCAAACAGATACCAAATCAATGAAATATTGTATTTCATACTTGGGATTTGTATAAATATGTGTATCATTTGCACGTATCAATTCTTGTTCGATTTCGAGCTCTAAATCGCTTTCTAGGAAGTTATACGCGAACTGATGCGTAAACGTAATTAGTTTAACGTGACAAACACTCTGGAACAGGGACATGGGCTTAACATACCTTAAATAACCTTTACATAACTTAGAAATAAGTTTTGAAGGCTTTGGTATGGCAAAATCAAGTTTATTCGCTTACAAGGACTAATTTCGACAAACTGCGAAAGTATGTCGATTCGTACTATAACGAACATTCCGGAACCTGATCATAAGTTAATCATACCCTAAATATCCTTTACATAGCTTAGAAATAGGCTTTGAGGGGTTCAGTATGCTAAAATAAACTTTTTGGTCATTCAGGGACTAAAAGCGTCAAAAAGTGCATAAGTTTGCAGAATACATCCGGACATCCAAAAATTTATGTAATCAGTAAAATATTTTAATTTAGTGATTGGCTTGATAAAATTCCATTCATCGCGTAACTTGGATCGTTTTTCGCGTCTGTTCGTGTTTCGTCGTAATTAACCGAATAACGTGATCGTACGACCAAACGAACCGACATCTGACATATTTTTGAGCATGTTTCATGTTCCCTGTACTTAGGCATCATTGTAGAGCCTTAAAGTTGGTTTAACGGGATTTAGACTTGTCGAAAATGGGCCTAAACAACTGCAGGGACCAAAACAGCAACATTTGAAACTTGTTGCTGAACTGTGCAGCCCAGGCGGGCCGCGTAGGCCTTCCTTGGGTCTTACGCGGTGCAGAAAGTTGTTTACAGCCATTTCCAGCCTGTTCCAGCTATTTCCAGCACTTGCAAATGGTTTTTATGCATTTTAGGGGCTATTTTGGGGTGCCCATGGTATTCTAAAACCATGGGCACACATGTAAGGTCAAGATCGAAGCTCGGTTTTCGATGAACGATCTTAATGGCTCTCCGAAAACTATAAATACCCCCACCCATTTGCCTTCAAACTCACACTTGATCTGATTTGTTCTCTAAGTTGGAGTGATTTCACTTCATACCTGAGAATAATTGGATCAAACTTCCATTCTTGGACCTTTTGTAAGTATTCTTTCGTTCTTTTACGCATTTTAGCACGAAAGTCAAACTGTGTTTGACTTTATGCATTTACCAATTTATGGTCAACATGAAGTTCGTTTGAACTTCCTAACGTGAGCGTAATCACGATGGTTATAGTCCCTTGTGACTATACCTACTGATTACCACGTTATCTAGGCATAGTGACGAGTTGTAGTTTCGGTCAAAATGCGTATTCTTGCGTATTTTGCAACCAAACTACTTTTAGGTATCAAAACCATTTGTTTTGATACCAAACCTGTTTTCAAACTTCATTAAACATGTTTAGCTCGTCACTTTAGGTTTAGTGCTTATATAGGGTCGTAAGGTAAGCGGTCTAAACAACCGCTTAGACTTTCGAACCCGACCCGTTTGGTCGATCATTAGGATCCGACCAAACACATTAGGTGACCATAGTTGTATAGGGAATAACCTTCCGAGGTTATACCTTATGGACACTACGTTTAGTTAGTTGTATGATAGGTAGTTTATATGCCTTAGGAAAATTACCAAAATGCCCTTTTTGCGCATAAATTCATTTTAAGCATATGTAACCTAAATTTTGACATCTAAACTGATTAGGCAACATTATTAGACATGTTAAGGCATATAATATTTGTCATAGGACTAGTTAGGCGGTCCAAACGCGTTTTATGCAAACGACGCGTTAAAGTAGCGTAAGCTACCTAAACGGGTCGTTATGGGTCGTAAGCACTTAGGTTAGGTTTCATTTTAGAATGTAGGCTTTGTTAAACCATATTACATGAGTCGCTACACTCATTTGGTTTATGAAACCTCATTCTATCCGATCTTCTGATTTAGGTCCGGTTTATTTACATAGTTACCTATATTAGGTGCCGTTTGATTCCGTGATCCCTCTAGCGTTGCTTGGTTGTTATTCAAGACTTCTAAGCACCCTCAAGTGAGTACATAGTTCCCCTCTTTTACTGTTTTCAAACATTTTGGGGTGAAACACATGTGCCTACTTGTTACTTTCGTGCTTTTCATGTTTTTATATCATATGCTTGTTATGTTCATTAGTACACTTATAGTACATGATTTCATTATGTTTTTGCTATGTATGTCCATTTAGTGCATACTTGTACATCGTTTTACATTACATTTTATGCTATGTATGTCCATTTAGTGCATACGTAGTACATTGTTTTACATTACATTTTATGCTATGTATGTTCATTTGTTGCATACTTAGTACATTGTTTTACATTGCATTTCTGTTGCATATGTTCTCGTAACATATGGACACATTGTTTTACATTTCTACCTTGTATGTTCACTTAGCATACTAGGTACATTATTTTCATAAAACATGCTTACATTTTGGTATGACATTTGGTTTGTTTAAATGGGATAAAAATACATTCATTAACATTGATCACGCCGTTCGTTAGTAGGTAGTGGTACCATAGGAATTGACGACTCCCGTTCCTGAAATCCTAGGTTTGTTTGGATGGATGGAATGACCGAATTCGATACACATAATTTAGATAAACCTTTAACTTCGGTTAAGGGTTTATCGCCACAGTCTCAAGGCTTGGATGTATGCATTTTCACAATACCGTATAGATGTTTGTATCAGTAAAGCATGCATTATTTTACAAAACATAACTTTTGATCATAATTTATCAAATGCATTGTTTTGTACATTTCTTTCTTATAGGGTTGAGTAAATGCTTTTAATCAATAAATGCTTTTATTCACTATACATTACATTTGTTTACACAATAACATTTCAACATTTATTTGACATTACATTTTGGGTGGTTTGTTTGGTAAGTGATTTAAATAACAAGGCGTGTGTAATAAGATAAAAGCATGGTGGATACGCCGCTGGTACTTCCTATATATAAGTGCTTTTATGGTATTACATATAGTAGCGTTATTTAAACCATTTCAAGTTAGACATAATACATTTTACACTTATATCATATCTTCATAAAGCATTGTTTTACAAACAACATATTTTATACAAACTCATTTTTACTTAGTTATTCATCTCATTATGCATTGTTCTTTTATATCATCTGATTTCTTATCACTTATGTATAATTTATAAAAGAAAACATTTTACAAGGATCATGACTAACTTTTGTTAAACATTTTCTTTAAACTTATAAGTCATGAATCCTAAATCAATAAAACATATGTATCTCACAGACATTTTTATGCTGACGTACCTATTTTCACATGTGTTTCAGTAAATGATGCATAGGATTGATCAAGATACACATAGGCAGACTCGGGCCTTAGTGACAATAAAAGATGGAAGACTAGTTAATTATGTTATGATTCCTTGTTATTAAGACATTGTAACTTCTTTTAATCAATAAAACAACATTTAATTTTCCATGTGTTATGAAACAATGATTCTGTTACAACACTCCCCGACGATTCCGCCATGATTTGTTGTTTTACGTGGTCGGGGTGTGACATATGTAAATAAACATTTACGGGGTTAAATAATGGTGGATAAAACACTTAACTCTTGGTTAATATTAAGGGTTAAAATTTGATTTGGGGTTAAATCTATATGTATATATAAAGGCTTAGATGAGGGACCTTTCTTGTAAATATGAGACTAAACAAAAGCAAAAAAAAGACCAGGAATCCCATTTTGGGTGGTCACGTGAGTTCAGCCCAAGGGATGGCACTCCTAAGTTGATTCAACACTAAAAACCCCAAATTGGTGATGAAATTCATCAAATTGAAGGTAGCAAAGAGGAAATGTGTGACCAGGAGGGTTCAACTTCATAGTTTAAGCATTTGGTAAGAACCCTAACACCAATCTCTTCTAAATTCCGTAATCCACAAGTGGTTTTGACTAATTAAGTTAAATTCATGGAATGGAATGATTATATGTCCTACATTGAACATGTCTAATAGTGTTGTGATAGTTTCATACTTGAAATTGGTTAATGTCAATAGATGATGATTTTGGTTTTTATTAGTAGCTTGATGTTACTAGAATGATTGTACTTCTATGTTATTAGCATGGATTGTATGAGAATTATACCCTATGTATTATGCATGATGCTTATTAGTTAAGTTGATTTGCAAGTTGATTACAAAGATAGCCTAATTTGGTGGTTAGGATGAGTAAAAGTGATAAGTTCATGAATTGGTTACTTGCTAGATGTATAGTGAATGAAATAACCATGTATGATGTAGTATGCACACTAGGTGTTTGTGAAAATGCCTAAGGGAAGTGTAGATAAATAGAATGGATCACGAACTTTATAATACTGTATAAAATGACGTAGTCGTCTAATGTGAGTATATTATAGTTGGTTGGAAAGGTTTGAGGTATACTTCAACTCGCTTTAAGTATACAAAACTGAATTTAAGGTCAAACGGGTCAAAATTGTCGATTTCAGTAGCTAAGTGGGAAGTTATTACACAAAAATAAGTTGTTGTCCAGATTTTTGAAAAATTGTATAAAATCACAGAAAAATCGTTAGAGGGTGTGCCATATATGCTTGGAAAGGTATTCGAGTCCTCTACAATATATCTTTGAACATGAAAAGCTGATTCAATTGTTAAAGATGTCAAAATGTGTCACGAACAGCTGATGCGCAAAAGTGCAACACTAAGATTGTGGTTTTTATAAAAGTTTAACTAAAGGCCATTGTTGGTCTAGATATAAATATGACTTTTGATGAATAATTCACACTAAATATAGTGTGGTTATGATTCTAAGGTACTTGCATATAGACTAATGCAAGTAGTTTTAACGGGAACAAAAGAGATAAATTGTTAATGTGTATATATATATATATATATGTGAATCGGCAGTTTGACTTCTAAAAGTCAAACTGAACTATAATATAATTGAATGAAAATATGTTATTAAAGTCCATATGTTTGATGGTCATAGTATATGATGACTAATCTAATTATCTTGTGGATTTTACGTTATATGATAGTTTAACTCTTAACAAGCCAGGTGGAGCTTGGAACGGAATGGGTCAAGCGGGTCAAACACGCGAAAAGGCATGATCGGACGCAAGGTAAGTAAAGCTTATACCTCTTAAATAAAACCCAACTTATGTAATAAGTTAAGAACAAGACGAACAAAGAATCGGATGAGTATTTGGTGTAAATACTTGTTGACGCGAACCAAAACGGGTCAAACAAGTAAAAAGGAGTTTTTGGTGTAAATACTTGCTGACGCGAACCAAAACGGGTCAAACGGGTAAAAATAAGTTTCTGATATAAAACACTTGCTGACGCGAACCGAAATGGGTCGAGCAAGTAAAAATATAGTTTTTGGTATAAACACTTGCTGATGCGAAATAAAACAGGTCAAACGAGTAAAAATAAGTTTTTGATATAAAACACTTGCTGACGCGAACCGAAATGGGTCGAGCAAGTAAAAATATAGTTTTTGGTATAAACACTTGTTGATGCGAAATAAAACGGGTCAACGAGTAAAAATAAGTTTTTGATATAAAACACTTGCTGGTGCGAACCGAAATGGGTCGAGCGAGTAAAAATAAGTTTTTCTATAAACACTCGCTGACGCGAACCAAAATGGGTCGAGCGAGTAAAAAGATAAGTAAATCATATGTTAATGATTAAACTAGTGATCGTAAAAAAAGAGAAAAAAAAGACCCGATGACGTAAGTCATAATGGGTCAAATAAGTGATATCGCAATTAATTCCCATGTTAGTGATTTAAACGATATAAGGACTTGTCTAGTTATCTAAAGAATAAATTAATAATGGTTCAAAGACTGAACGGGTCATACGAGTCAAATGGTAATGATATCACCAATTGAGCGTAATATTTAACGTGTGTTATTGTTAAGTGTTATACTCACAGGTAAGGTTACTATACGGACAAGTATTGTCATGACTAGTGAAAATAAATTTTCAAGGTACTGAAAACGGGTCATTGCATTGACCCGCGCCAGGTATGTCTAACCAGTCGTTTGAGGTAAACCGCCATACCGGAATTAAAAAAATGAAAAAAAATGAAAAGTTAAGGTTTGTCTAAAGTAACCAACCATAATTCGAGTTGCGGTTGGTAGAAACAAGTAGAATATTGATAAGAAAGTTGAAGGCATAAACTAGAATGCAGAATGCCTCCTAACAGGTCGGTTGGGTAACTAACTTCGAACCGAAAAAGTAATTTGAAATGAAAACACGTTTTTAGCTGGCATGGTCGGGTGGAAACCTGATCCGGCCGGGTGGAAACCTGATCCGGCCGGGTAAGGGTGCTGAGAAAAAAGGCATGTTTCAGCTGGACACAGCCGGACGGAAACCTGAACCGCCCGGGAAATAAAAAAAACATGTTTAGATGAAATTTATTGCGTTTAGTATTTTCGTTCAAATGTTTGATTGCAAATCATTCGACAGTTTAATTTAAACACAAATTATTTTTAGTGTTTGTGATAGGCTATCTCAAGGACGGGAACTGGACGGACGACCAAGCACACGCAGAACCGAACACTATTAAACCAATATCTCCTTGGAGAAGTTTCACGAGAAAGTTGAAGCATGATCATGCGTTTCAAAGTTCTCAAAATTAAAAACTTGACTATTGCATAATACAAATCAAGTGTAATAATTTGTTATGTCTATCGTCTGGTTTGTCGGTTAACACAGACGTATAAGTTCTATGTAAAAAGAAAAAACTGGGACCTAATTTTCTGAGTTTATTAAGATATTATTCAAAACAGGTTAGAGTGTTACAAGTGGTATTCAGAGCTCATGGTTTAAAGGGTTAAAGTGTTCGGTTTGAGACTTGGTTGCGTGATCCGGTAAGTTTTTATGAATAATAACGGTCTACCATGGTTGAATGTTGTTGTAAACACAATATAGGGCTATCGTGTGAACGCACATTACTCCAAAAGAAAAGATATGGTAAAAGACAAGTATGGTTAGCGAATTACTTGTCTTAACAAGTATTATAGGATGCCTTGATTATAGTACGAGTGCTTATTAATTTTAAAGTTACTAATCCTTTGTGACGTTTCAGTAACATAATGCTCACATTTGAAGATGGCAAGAGTCTAATGATCTACCGATCTGATGATGACTGCTCTGAAGTATGACAAGTATAGCATGCTCTCCAAGGACCGAAATCAAGTAATCGAATAAAGGTCGAACGACAATGAAAGCCCATTAGGGTGAGTATCTCCCAGGTGCACGCGTTAAATTATTGTATAAATGGTAGTATGCAACATATACGTAGTGGATGACGGTTAAATACGGGATTAAGGTATGGGAAAATCGGATGGGATACCATCCATGATGATGTTTCCAAGAGAAATTGGGCCGGTAATACGCATCATTCACAATCGTGAATAATAAAAATATAAGAGTGAAGATTTTAAAACTTAGATAGGGTGACCATCCAAGTTAACATTATCAGTAAGATCCTATTGAGGAAAAGTAACGATCACGTGAATAAATATGGTTGCATAAAAGTTTATAAATTCAAAACATTCTATATGTTTTAGATGAAAATGAGTAAAACTAATAATTGTTAAATAACAATAAGAATAGGTTTTACCAAATAAAATCGGAGATACGGATATGAACCAAGAATTTACTTACATGGGAGGTAATGCGTTAGTTATAATAAGGTCATATGTACCATGTGTTAACTTCTTTCCTTGGCCAAGTAACTAGTAAACACATGATGCCTTAAACTTCTTATAATAAACGCATATACGTCCGATGTAGTAAAAGCGAGGTTAATGGAAAGGGAATAATCTCATGAAGAGAATGTGGATGGTTTAAGCTTAACTGCTTAAACAACATAATGAGTCAAATAAATGTAAACGCAAACCGGGTAACGGGAGTGTGAAACACAAGGTTAATGAGCCCGGGTAATGGGTTGTAGTTGAAAGGGAAATCCTTGGATTAATTCATTATGGACTAAAGAGCCATGGTTGACAAAAAGGGCAAGTAAAATCGACGTATAAATGACCCGCGGGGTCATAGAAGCAGAGGTATTGCCTGAATAGAAAACGATCATAGTTATGAACTACGGTCGGTGTAAGAAAATAATAGTGATAAAAGGATTTATAGATCCGGCAAGTAAAACCAATGCATAAATGACCCACGGGGCTATAGAAGCAGAGGTGTTGCCAATACGGATCAAACATGGTCATGGGTCATGGTTGCTATAAAAAGAAATTTGCCTTTCATGGTCTAAAGGGCCATGATTGGTGGAAAAAAATGAATGAAGAGAAAATGATTTTTATAATCATAAAATGGGTGTGTTAACACCAAACACACTTAAAGAATGACACGGGTAAATGTTGGCCTACGAGATCATCACGACCTTCGGGTCGTGAAGGTCGTGAATAATGATAAATGTCTACGGACCAAGGTGTCCCTCGGGTCACTAATAAAAGGGAATGGACCTTAGAGGTCTTACCTTAAAAGGGTAAAATCTTAATGAAATAGCCTATGATGTAAAGAAAGAGGGGCATATTGGCCAATTGAGATAAGCCGTGGGAACCAGTTACGGTTCCCCGTGTAAAACTAAAACGGTAAAAAGAATTGTTTGGTTGTCAATTTCTTGATGCAAGTAATTGACACAAGTTAAAGAGAAAACGTTGAACTAAAATTCGGTTTCAGTTAGAAACAATGTTTTAACAAACCTAAATAATATGGGATGGATTGGGAAACAGTTAATATTAAAAAGAAACGAGTTTTGGCACCAATAGGTGCAAGGCCATGTTTTCGAAAAGAAAATTTTGAAAAGGATGAAATGTTGAAAGAAACTTGGACATGACGTGCTACGATCATGGTCAAGGTTATGAGTTAGGAATGATTACATTGTAGCATAAGTTATGAGACTTGGGGCTACTAACGCATATAAGGTCTTTGGGAAGTAACGAGAGTATACCCGAATAACAGGGTATAATGTCACCTATGACTGAGGAGTCTAACCGGAAAGTCCGGTCAAGGTCAATATTTTGCTTATAACTTAATCTTGCGCTTGTCTTAATAGGATTAGAGCGGAATAAACATGTTGACAGATTCATATGATCGAGTGGCCAGAGGGTAACTCGCCAAGATAGATAATAAAGAGAATAAGTACAAGATAAAAGTAACGACCCATGAGTCCTTACACATGAAAGGTGCATGTGGCAAGGCGTATGATAGTTCTTGACTGAACGGATGGACGCCTTGAGAACAAAGGTGACGATCAAGAAAAAGAGCAAGAAAAGAACATCGGAAGGAGGTCGGCCACCACTTTAGAGTCCAAAAAAAAACACTACCATACCTTCCTAGTAAGCTTATTGAATGATTAAAATGTGAGCAACGCTCAAACGAAAACCAAAACTAAGTTCATTGGGTTTAACCCAAGGAACTACGTAAGAAAGGTTTCAGGACGAAACCTCGTTAAGTGGGGTAGACTTGTAACACCCCAAAAGAGGCTTGGCAATTAAACCAAATTAACCGCGGATGAGAGGGTAAAATATCGTTGGTGGTAAAAGTTAACCTGTAAACATTAGGATTTAAATAAATAAATCTAATGTTTAATTAATGGAAAATGAATGCCTTTCTCGGAAGATAAAGTTTATCAAAAGACTCGGACTACCGGAACTTAAATTAAACCGGGTCCGTCGAACCAGGACCCGAAACAGTGGGGACTAGGTTTGTCCACAAAAAGATTGAGATGTAACGTTTATAAAATGTGGACTTTAGAGTTTATTGTGTTGAAAACCTATAAAAAACACGATTAGTCCATTTATGTGATAAATTGATGTATATAAAGGCTTAGATGAGGGACCTTTCTTGTAAATATGAGACTAAACAAAAGAAAAAAAAAGACCAGGAATCCCATTTTGGGTGGTCACGTGAGTTCAGCCCAAGGGATGGCACTCCAATTGGTGATGAAATTCATCAAATTGAAGGTAGCAAAGAGGAAACGTGTGACCAGGAGGGTTCATCTTCATGGTTTAAGCATTTGGTAAGAACCTTAACACCAATCTCTTCTAAATTCCGTAATCCACAAGTGGGGTTTGACTAAATTAAGTTAATTTCATGGAATGGAATGATTATATATCCTACCTTGAACATGTGTAATAGTGTTGTGATAGTTTCATACTTGAAATTGGTTAATGTCAATAGATGATGATTTTGGTTTTTATTAGTAGCTTGATGTTACTAGAATGATTGTACTTCTATGTTATTAGCATGGATTGTATGAGAATTATACCCTATGTGTTATGCATGATGCTTATTAGTTAAGTTGATTTGCAAGTTGATTACAAAGATAGCCTAATTTGGTGGTTAGGATGAGTAAAAGTGATAAGTTCATGAATTGGTTACTTGCTAGATGTATAGTGAATGAAATAACCATGTATGATGTAGTATGCACACTAGGTGTTTGTGAAAATGCCTAAGGGAAGTGTAGATAAATAGAATGGATCACGAACTTTATAATACTGTATAAAATGACGTAATCGTCTAATGTGAGTATATTATAGTTGGTTGGAAAGGTTTGAGGTATACTTCAACTCGCTTTAAGTATACAAAACTGAATTTAAGGTTAAACGGGTCAAAATTGTCGATTTCAGTAGCTAAGTGGGAAGTTATTACACAAAAATAAGTTGCTGTCCAGATTTTTGAAAAATTGTATAAAATCACAGAAAAATCGTTAGAGGGTGTGCCATATATGCTTGGAAAGGTATTCGAGTCCTCTACAATATATCTTTGAACATGAAAAGCTGATTCAATTGTTAAAGATGTCAAAATGTGTCACGAACAGCTGATGCGCAAAAGTGCAACACTAAGATTGTGGTTTTTATAAAAGTTTAACTAAAGGCCACTGTTGGTCTAGATATAAATATGACTTTTGATGAATAATTCACACTAAATATAGTGTGATTATGATTCTAAGGTACTTGCATATAGACTAATGCAAGTAGTTTTAACAGGAACAAAAGAGATAAATTGTTAATGTGTATATATATATATATATGTGTGAATCGGCAGTTTGACTTCTAAAAGTCAAACTGAACTATAATATAATTGATTTTGTTTTATTTGATCGGCTGTCGCAAGAAGAAAAAGAACAGGAGGAACAATTTACAAACAAATCATTTGGACGAATCGATTGAGGAAGTACGGTTAGTGAGATGAGATGGCTTCTCTGGGCGATTTGGCGATCCTGTGAAAACCCTAGTTCTTGTTCATTCTAATCTTATTCTTGATCGATTTGGGTTAGCAATTGTGGTGTTGTCGATCCTTCTGAGTAAGGTTTCTAGACTTCTACCGTGGTTTCTAATCTTTTGAAGTCAGGTTTAGGGTTTGTTTCGTTTCGTTTTCTTGCTAGGGTTTTGTTGCCAATTCGTTTGAGTTTTTTTTTTCTTGGTTGGTCTTCTAGTTCGTTGCAGACTTTCTTGATTCTCGTGTTGTTGAGGTTAAAGGGTTCTTGACGACTGATTAGGGTTTCTGCCGAAATCTCTAGTTACTGTTTGATACTCTTTAGTTCTTGCATGCATGGAGGGAAATAGTGATGGGATCAAAGCTTTGGATCATGGTACACCAGGGAACGATGATAACACACCACCGGTGCGTGGGATTGGACTGCGAGTAACCAATATTGAGGGTAATCCTTTGTTGCCGAGACGTGGTATGTTCTCTACTAACAATGTGTCGGTCATTGATGGTTTGTTTGATATTTCAAAACCTGTGGAAGTGGATACTACGTGGGGATATGGGGGTGACTATACGGCAGCCAAAAACGATATCCCTGCAAACCCTAGTTCGGGTAAGGGTGCTACGATTCAGGACAAGGGTTTCTGGGATCCTACTAATAAAGATAGCAACAGTTCGTATGCTGACAAACTCCAGTCCAAGAGTCGGATCAAAAGGGAGGTTAATTTCAGATTCATGCAGCCGGCTGAGATACGTGATGATGCTGACATTGTTATTCCTAAAGAGGTGGTCCAACAGGTACAGGATAAATTTGAGAACGTTCTATATGGTTATTTTCTAGGGAATAGATTGCCTTTCCCGATGGTAGAGTATTATGCCAAAAACGTTTGGTCGAAGTTTGGGTTTTCGAAGCTAATGATGAACTCAGCGGGTTTCTTTTTCTTCAAGTTTGAGGAGAAGGAGGGTATGATGAAAGTGCTGGAAGGGGGTCCGTGGTTGATAAGGAAAATTCCATTATTTCTTAATGTTTGGTCGCCGAAGGTCAGCTTAAAAAAAGATGGCATTAAAACGCTTCCTCTTTGGGTCAAAATGCATAATGTCCCGATTGCAGTTTATTCGGATGATGGTTTAAGCTTGTTGGCTTCTAAGTTGGGGGTGCCTAAAAGACTGGATTCTTACACAGCGGATATGTGTGCAGAGAATTGGGGTAGAAGTAGCTATGCCCGTGCTATGATAGAGGTAAATGCTGATACTGAGCTCAAAGATTATATTTCTATTGCTATTCCTAAGATGGACGAGGAGGGCTATATTTTGGAACGAATCAAAGTTGAATATGAATGGAGGCCGCTTCGATGTGCAACATGTTGTTTGTTTGGTCATGATGAGAAAACATGTAGTAAGATTGACAAAGGGAAGGCAAAACAGGTTTCGGTAGATGAGGAAGGGTTTGTAACTGATAGAAGACGGGTGGCGAGACAAACGTTTCCCCAAAGGAAACAACAACGTCCGAAGGTGATATATAGACCTAAAGTTAATAATTCTGGAGCGAGTACATCCGGAACTAAAGCAAACAATGATCAGCCAACTATGCAGGTGTCGAACTCCTTTTAGGTTTTAACTCCGGTTGAAGATGGTGAACAACCTAAGGCTGATAATGAGCATACTCGCCGTGTGAGTCCTGAGAAGCTAGCAGGTTTACAAAATGAGGAGGTTCTGGAACGGGTACCAACTGAAATGTCTAAATTCATGGGTAATAATGTTAACAGTACTCAGTCTGAGGGGGCAAGCACTCCCGGTGCAAGCGGTTTTAATGGGTAGTGTAGCTGCCTGGAATATAATGGGTTTAAATCGTCCCCTGAAACAAAACGAAGTTCGTACTCTTATTGATGAAAACCAGTTGAGTATTTGTGCGGTTCTGGAGACTCATGTAGATGTTAATAACCTTGATAAGGTTTGTAAGGGGGTCTTTCGTAGGTGGAATTGGACATCGAATGGCGGATTATGTCAAAGAGGAACCAGAATTATTTTGGGGTGGAATACAGAGGATGTTGATCTCATGGTGCTTTCACAATCTGACCAGGTTATTCACACTCAAGTTATGTTTAAAGCTGAATCCAAAAGATTTCTTTGTTCCTTTGTCTATGCGGAAAATAAATATCAAGATCGTAGATCCCTTTGGGAGGATATCTGTAAGCATTCCAGATTAGCTCACGATCAACCTTGGGTAGTGTTAGGGGATTTTAACTCAGCTCTCAATATGGAGGATTGTCTATACGGTCCCTCGAGTCACACCATTAGTATGAGAGAATTTTTTGATTGCATCCAAGTTGCTGAACTTGTGGATGTTCGGAGTCATGGGCTCCATTACACCTGGAACCAAAAGCCTAGAAAAGGGATTGGAGTTCTCAAAAAGTTAGATCGGATCATGAGTAATATTAAATTTATGGATTTATTTCCTGATGTTTACGCTTTGTTTAAGCCGGCTCGGGTCTCTGATCACTCCCCCTGTATTTTAAAATTACCATGTCTTACCCGTAAAAAGCAGAAACCATTTAAATTTCCGAATTTCTTGACTGCTAAGCCGGAGTTCAGGCAGTATGTTGTTCGTGAATGGGCCAAGGATATTCAAGGTTATGCTATGTTCTCGGTGACTAGGAAAATGAGTAATCTGAAACCTTGTTTTCGCAAACTATTACACCAACAGGGGAACCTTCATGAAAAGGTTAAAAGGCTGCGTATTGAGCTGGATTCGGCCCAACAATTAGTTGATACTAATCCCCTAGACGTAGAAGCTCGTGACTGGGCTGCCAAGTGTCTTCATGACTTTCAGGAGGCGGCATATGATGAAGAATGTTTCCTAAAGCAAAAATCAAAGGTTCAATGGCTGTGTGCTGGTGACTCGAATACGGCTTATTTTCATAATGTGGTGAAAAGCAGAAATTTCAGAAACAAAATTAGTTGTATTCATGATATCCATGGGAATCGATTTGAAGGTGAGGATGTTACTACTGCCCTTGTGGAGCATTATTCGAATTTTTTGGGTACTGATCAGATAGTTCAGAATTTTGATGATGAGGATCTCTTTATTAATACCCTTAGCCAAGTATCGGCTGATAACATGGTCAGACAAGTGACTCGAGAGCAGGTTAAAGCAGCCATGTTTAGTATTGGTGAAAATAAAGCCCCGGGCCCTGATGGATTCACATCGGCTTTCTTTAAACAATCGTGGGATATAGTAGGAGATGAGGTAACGAATGCGGTTCTTGATTTCTTTCAAAATGGTAAACTTCTGAAACAAGTCAACCATACGATCTTGGCTCTAGTTCCTAAAAAGGATACTCCAAACTCTGTTATTGACTATCGTCCTATTTCTTGCTGTAATGTGCTCTTTAAATGCATCAGTAAGATCATCACAGATAGGATTAAAGGGAGTTTGGAAAGTTTGGTCAGCATTAATCAGTCGGCGTTTGTCCCAGGTAGGAAAATCACTGATAATATTCTCCTGACGCAGGAACTGATGCATAATTATCATCTTAGTAGAGGCCCGGCTAGATGTGCTTTTAAAATTGATATCCAAAAGGCATACGATACAGTCAACTGGTCTTTTCTAGAGACAATCCTCAACCGATTTGGGTTTCATAGTAAAATGGTGAACTGGATCATGTCATGTGTTTCAACGGTGACTTACTCGCTGAATATTAATGGGGAACTTCATGGTTATTTTGCGGGAAAACGTGGCCTTCGACAAGGAGACCCTTTGTCTCCGTATTTATTCACTCTAGTGATGGAAGTCTTGACCCTTCTTTTGCAACAAGCAGCCTCGCAGACGTCATTTAAATTTCATGCTCGTTGCTCAAAACAAAAGATAGTAAGTGTCTCATTTGCTGATGATTTGTTTGTTTTCTCTCATGGAGATTGTGTTTCGGTTAAACATCTAAGAGATGCTCTTGGAAAGTTCACCAATATCTCGGGTCTGGTCCCTAGTCCTTCTAAAAGTACGGCTTTCTTCAGTAATGTTCCTCGGCACATTAAGAATTTAATTCTTGAAGTCATGCCCTTCCAAGAAGGCTCCTTACCGGTTCGGTATCTTGGAGTTCCTTTGATATCAACTAGACTCGCGGCCAGTGATTACAAAATTCTTTTGGAACGTGTTGATAGAAGAATAGATAACTGGGTATCCAAATCATTGTCTTTTGCTGGAAGACTCCAGCTTATTAACTCGGTATTGGCAGCCATGTATTCTTATTGGACTTCGGTCTTTATGCTTCCTCATGGTGTTATTAAAGATTTGGAGAAAAAATTGCGCTCTTTTTTATGGAATGGGGGTTTGCAAGGTTCGGCTCGGGCAAAAGTGGCTTGGAAACATGTTTGTACTCCTAAAGATGAGGGGGGTTTAGGCATTAGAAGCATCATGGATGTGAATAAAGCAATGTTGACGTCTCACGTTTGGAGCATAATAACGAATCGCAAATCGTTGTGGGTTCAATGGATTCACTCTTATAAGCTGAAAGGTAAAAGTTTCTGGGAGATTCAATGTAAAGGTAATATTACTTGGGGATGGAGGAAACTCTTGGCTATTCGGTCTAGTATTCGGTCATCTATATGGCTAACTGTTCGAAGTGGGCGGCAAACTAATGCTTGGAGTGATAATTGGTGTCCATACAGCCCTCTTCGCTCTTTTATCTCCCCTAGGGCGATAGCGAATGCTGGTTTTTCTATTAACTCTATGGTTGCTGACATCATTTCTGAGACTGGACAATGGTTGTGGCCTGAAGCTTGGTATGATATTTACCCAGTCCTTATAAATGTTGATATTCCACAACTTTTACCGGACGTGGAAGATCGGTTCGGCTGGATAGATTTAGAAGGCAAAACTCAGCATTTTGGATCTTCGGAGGTTTGGAACAAATTGCGGTATAGAGATGATAAGGTTACTTGGGCTAATGCGGTGTGGTTTACTCAATGCATTCCTCGTCACTCTTTTCATCTTTGGCTGGTTATCAAGAATAAACTCAAGACACAAGATAGGATGTCGGTGTGGGAAGCGGGCAGCGCTACTAATTTGCAGCTCATGTGCTGTCCTTTATGCAAGTACGATCGTGATTCTAGAGACCATCTATTTTTCCAATGCACTTATGCGTCTGAGGTATGGGGTCTGGTTAGAAACATGGTAGATATGGAGAATGTAACGAACACCTGGTCTTCGATTATGCAATGGCTGGAAACCAATTCAAATTCAAGGAATCTGGAGCATATTATTTGCAAAATCATGGTAGCAGCATCCACGTATTATATATGGCAGGAACGGAACAAGCGCTTATTCTCTTCTCTTCAACGAAGTGCGGAGGTTCTCTCAAAAACAATCACTAATACGGTTCGGCTTAGGATTATGGGTCTCAAAATTGGTGGGCAACCGAATCATAAGAAGATAATGGAAAGGTGGCCGATCTCGAAGAACTTGGAGATAGATCCGGGTTAAAGAGTCGCTAGTGTGTTTTCTCATTGTTTAGTTTTGTGGGTTGTGTTTCTCTAGTTTAGCGGTTTGGCTTGGCTGTGTCGTTTGTTGGGTTTTGTTTTGTTTCTTGTTTCCTAGCCTTGGTTTGTCAAGACTAGTAGTGTGTGTTGATGTCACAGCACACCCTGTTTCTTTTATTGGTTGATATAAAATTTAACCGGGGTAACCCTTTACCCAAAAAAAAAAAACTATAATATAATTGAATGAAAATATGCTATTAAAGTCCATAAGTTTGATGGTCATAGTATATGATGACTAATCTAATTATCTTATGGATTTTACGTTATATGATAGTTTAACTCTTAACAAGCTAGGTGGAGCTTGGAACGGAATGGGTCAAGCGGGTCAAACACGCGAAAAGGCATGATCGAACGCAAGGTAAGTAAAGCTTATACCTCTTAAATAAAACCCAACTTATGTAATAAGTTAAGAACAAGACGAACAAAGAATCGGATGAGTATTTGGTGTAAATACTTGTTGACGCGAACCAAAACGGGTCAAACAAGTAAAAAGGAGTTTTTGGTGTAAATACTTGCTGACGCTAACCAAAACGGGTCAAACGGGTAAAAATAAGTTTCTGATATAAAACACTTGCTGACGCGAACCAAAATGGGTCGAGCAAGTAAAAATATAGTTTTTGGTATAAACACTTGCTGATGCGAAATAAAACAGGTCAAACGAGTAAAAATAAGTTTTTGATATAAAACACTTGCTGACGCGAACCGAAATGGGTCGAGCAAGTAAAAATATAGTTTTTAGTATAAACACTTGTTGATGCGAAATAAAACAGGTCAAACGAGTAAAAATAAGTTTTTGATATAAAACACTTGCTGGTGCGAACCGAAATGGGTCGAGCGAGTAAAAATAAGTTTTTCTATAAACACTCGCTGACGCGAACCAAAATGGGTCGAGCGAGTAAAAAGATAAGTAAATCATATGTTATTGATTAAACTAGTGATCGTAAAAAAAGAGAAAAAAAAGACCCGATGACGTAAGTCATAATGGGTCAAATAAGTGATATCGCAATTAATTCCTAAGTTAGTGATTTAAACGATATAAGGACTTGTCTGGTTATCTAAAGAATAAATTAATAGTGGTTCAAAGACTGAACGGGTCATACGAGTCAAATGGTAATGATATCACCAATTGAGCGTAATATTTAACGTGTGTTATTGTTAAGTGTTATACTCACAGGTAAGATTATTATACGGACAAGTATTGTCATGACTAGTGAAAATAAATTTTCAAGGTACTGAAAACGGGTCATTGCATTGACCCGCGCCAGGTATGTCTAACCAGTCGTTTGAGGTAAACCGCCATACCGGAATTAAAAAAATGAAAAAAAATGAAAAGTTAAGGTTTGTCTAAAGTAATCAACCATAATTCGAGTTGCGGTTGGTAGAAACAAGTAGAATATTGATAAGAAAGTTGAAGGCATAAACTAGAATGCAGAATGCCTCCTAACAGGTCGGTTGGGTAACTAACTTCGAACCGAAAAAGTAATTTGAAATGAAAACACGTTTTTAGCTGACATCGCCGGGTGGAAACCTGATCCGGCCGGGTAAGGGTGCTGAGAAAAAAGGCATGTTTCAGCTGGACACAGCCGGACGGAAACCTGAACCGCCCGGGAAATAAAAAAAACATGTTTAGATGAAATTTATTGCGTTTAATATTTTCGTTCAAATGTTTGATTGCAAATCATTCGACAGTTTAATTTAAACACAAATTATTTTTAGTGTTTGTGATAGGCTATCTCAAGGACGGGAACTGGACGGACGACCAAGCACACGCAGAACCGAACACTATTAAACCAATATCTCCTTGGAGAAGTTTCACGAGAAAGTTGAAGCATGATCATGCGTTTCAAAGTTCTCAAAATTAAAAACTTGACTATTGCATAATACAAATCAAGTGTAATAATTTGTTATGTCTATCGTCTGGTTTGTCGGTTAACCCAGACGTATAAGTTCTATGTAAAAAGAAAAAACTGGGACCTAATTTTCTGAGTTTATTAAGATATTATTCAAAACAGGTTAGAGTGTTACAAGTGGTATTCAGAGCTCATGGTTTAAAGGATTAAAGTGTTCGGTTTGAGACTTGGTCGCGTGATCCGGTAAGTTTTTATGAATAATAACGGTCTACCATGGTTGAATGTTGTTGTAAACACAATATAGGGCTATCGTGTGAACGCACATTACTCCAAAAGAAAAGATATGGTAAAAGACAAGTATGGTTAGCGAATTACTTGTCTTAACAAGTATTATAGGATGCCTTGATTATAGTACGAGTGCTTATTAATTTTAAAGTTACTAATCCTTTGTGACGTTTCAGTAACATAATGCTCACATTTGAAGATGGCAAGAGTCTAATGATCTACTGATCTGATGATGACTGGTCTGAAGTATGACAAGTATAGCATGCTCTCCAAGGACCGAAATCAAGTAATCGAATAAAGGTCGAACGACAATGAAAGCCCATTAGGGTGAGTATCTCCCAGGTGCACGCGTTAAATTATTGTATAAATGGTAGTATGCAACATATACGTAGTGGATGACGGTTAAATACGGGATTAAGGTATGGGAAAACCGGATGGGATACCATCCATGATGATGTTTCCAAGAGAAATTGGGCCGGTAATACGCATCATTCACAATCGTGAATAATAAAAATATAAGAGTGAAGATTTTAAAACTTAGATAGGGTGACCATCCAAGTTAACATTATCAGTAAGATCCTATTGAGGAAAAGTAACGATCACGTGAATAAATATGGTTGCATAAAAGTTTATAAATTCAAAACATTCTATATGTTTTAGATGAAAATGAGTAAAACTAATAATTGTTAAATAACAATAAGAATAGCTTTTACCAAATAAAATCGGAGATACGGATATGAACCAAGAATTTACTTACATGGGAGGTAATGCGTTAGTTATAATAAGGTCATATGTACCATGTGTTAACTGCTTTCCTTGGCCAAGTAACTAGTAAACACATGATGCCTTAAACTTCTTATAATAAACGCATATACGTCCGATGTAGTAAAAGCGAGGTTAATGGAAAGGGAATAATCTCATGAAGAGAATGTGGATGGTTTAAGCTTAACTGCTTAAACAACATAATGAGTCAAATAAATGTAAACGCAAACCGGGTAACGGGAGTGTGAAACACAAGGTTAATGAGCCCGGGTAATGGGTTGTAGTTGAAAGGGAAATCCTTGGATTAATTCATTATGGACTAAAGAGCCATGGTTGACAAAAAGGGCAAGTAAAATCGACGTATAAATGACCCGCGGGGTCATAGAAGCAGAGGTATTGCCTGAATAGAAAACGATCATAGTTATGAACTACGGTCGGTGTAAGAAAATAATAGTGATAAAAGGATTTATAGATCCGGCAAGTAAAACCAATGCATAAATGATCCACGGGGCTATAGAAGCAGAGGTGTTGCCAATACGGATCAAACATGGTCATGGGTCATGGTTGCTATAAAAAGAAATTTGCCTTTCATGGTCTAAAGGGCCATGATTGGTGGAAAAAAATGAATGAAGAGAAAATGATTTTTATAATCATAAAATGGGTGTGTTAACACCAAACACACTTAAAGAATGACACGGGTAAATGTTGGCCTACGAGATCATCACGACCTTCGGGTCGTGAAGGTCGTGAATAATGATAAATGTCTACGGACCAAGGTGTCCCTCGGGTTACTAATAAAAGGGAATGGACCTTAGAGGTCTTACCTTAAAAAGGTAAAATCTTAATGAAATAGCCTATGATGTAAAGAAAGAGGGGCATATTGGCCAATTGAGATAAGCCGTGGGAACCATTTACGGTTCCCCGTGTAAAACTAAAACGGTAAAAAGAATTGTTTGGTTGTCAATTTCTTGATGCAAGTAATTGACACAAGTTAAAGAGAAAACATTGAACTAAAATTCGGTTTTAGTTAGAAACAATGTTTTAACAAACCTAAATAATATGGGATGGATTGGGAAACAGTTAATATTAAAAAGAAACGAGTTTTGGCACCAATATGTGCAAGGCCATGTTTTCGAAAAGAAAATTTTGAAAAGGATGAAATGTTGAAAGAAACTTGGACATGACGTGCTACGATCATGGTCAAGGTTATGAGTTAGGAATGATTACATTGTAGCATAAGTTATGAGACTTGGGGCTACTAACGCATATAAGGTCTTTGGGAAGTAACGAGAGTATACCCGAATAACAGGGTATAATGTCACCTATGACTGAGGAGTCTAACCGGAAAGTCCGGTCAAGGTCAATATTTTTGTATAAACACTCGCTGACGCGAACCAAAATGGGTCGAGCGAGTAAAAATAAGTTTTTGTATAAACACTCGCTGACGCGAACCAAAATGGGTCGAGCGAGTAAAAAGACAAGTAAATCATATGTTAATGATTAAACTAGTGATCGTAAAAAAAAAGAGAAAAAAAAGAGATCCGATGACGTAAGTCATAATGGGTCAAATAAGTGATATCGCAATTAAATCCCATGTTAGTGATTTAAACGATATAAGGACTTGTGTAGTTGTCTAAAGAATAAACTAATAATGGTTCAAAGACTTAACGGGTCATACGAGTCAAATGGTAATGATATCACCAATTGAGCGTAATATTTAACGTGTGTTATTGTTAAGTGTTATACTCATAGGTAAGCTTATTATACGGACAAGTATTGTCATGACTAGTGAAAATAAATTTTCAAAGTACTGAAAACGGGTCATTGCATTGACCCGCGCCAGGTACGTCTAACCGGTTGTTTTAGGTAAAACGCCAGTTGTTTGAGGTAAACCGCCATACCGGAATTAAAAAAATGAAAAAAAATGAAAAGTTAAGGTTTGTCTAAAGTAATCAACCATAATTCGAGTTGTGGTTGGTAGAAACAAGTAGAATATTGATAAGAAAGTTGAAGGCATAAACTAGAATGCAGAATGCCTCCTAACAGGTCGGTTGGGTAACTAACTTCTAACCGAAAAAGTAATTTGAAATGAAAACACGTTTTTGGCTGACATGGCCGGGTGGAAACCTGATCCGGTCAGGTAAGGGTGCTGAGAAAAAGGCATGTTTCAGCTGGACACAGCCGGACGGAAACCTGAACCGCCCGGGAAATAAAAAAAAACATGTTTAGATGAAATTTATTGCCTTTAATATTTTCGTTCAAATGTTTGATTGCAAATCATTTGACAGTTTAATTTAAACACTACTTATTTTTAGTGTTTATGATAGGCTATCTCAAGGACAGGAACTGGACGGACGACCAAGCACACGCAGAACCGAATAGTATTAAACCAATATCTCCTTGGAGAAGTTTCACGAGAAAGTTGAAGCATGATCATGCGTTTCAAAGTTCTTGAAATTAAAAACTTGACTATTGCATAATACAAATCAAGTGTAATAATTTGTTGTTAGGATTTAGATCACACACACACGATCAATAAACGAAAGTAATAAGAAAAGTAGATACGAGATTTACGTGGTTCGGTCACAGTTTGTAACCTACGTCCACGTGGGCAACTAGGGTTTGTATTTTATTGAGTGATAATGATTACAAGTACAAGAGATATATTTATAGGCTAGAATTAGGGTTAGTCCCTTGCTAAACAAGTAACTAAACAACTGGACCTAAAACACTTAAAGCCCATTAGGGTTTAATGGGCTGGGCTGAAGACAACATCTCCAACAATCTCCCACTTGGTGTCTTCGGACCTCGAACTGCACCATCTCTTCTGTACTTCTGTAAATGAAAATCCCCCTTGATCTTCAAAACTCCCTAGTTACCCCGCCTTCTAAACATTATTCCTGAAGGCCAGCTGAAGCTATAGCTTCAGCTTATCCAGCACCACAACCTTGGTAAACATATCTGCTGGATTCCTAGCACCTGGGACATTCTTCAAACTGATTAATCCTTCACTGATCAATCCTCTGACAAAATGATACCTCATCCCTATGTGCTTCGTCTTCCTATGATAAACGGGTTTCTTTGCAAGTTTCAGTGCACTTTCATTGTCACAATATAATGGGTAGTCAGCTTGATTCTTCCCTAACTCTTTCATAAAAGCTTTCAACCATACAAGTTCTTTACTGGCCTCAGCTGCTACCATGTATTCAGCTTCTGTAGTAGATAAAGCCACACTTTTCTGAAGTCTGGACATCCAACTCACTGCTGTTCCTCCCACTGTAAAGACATATGTCACACCCCCAAAATCCACACGCGGAGTTAGCGCTGGCAATTGGGTACCTGTTAAGACACGATTAGACCTGTTTGACTGAAAAATACATCCTTTGACTTTTTTAATTTTTAAAATAATTAAAATTACAATGTTAGGATCTATTATTTATTCATCTTTGTACATAAAACATAAAACTGTTTTATAAACATGAGGTAGAAAGTAGTTAAACGAGTCGTAATCATGTTTGAAACTTATGTTGTGCGCGCCGTCAGAAACCTGTTAAACCTGTTAAGACACGATTTGCCAGCCTTACGCGGAGTATCACCGCCTGGAGGCGTGACATGATCAGGATCAAGCCACCAATCATATTGAACATAACAAGTAATAAGTAAAATTCAACCACACAATATGAAAGGTGTTTCAAATAAAAAATGTAGTTAAGTGTTTAGCAAAAGCATAATTATAAAACCCAATGTAAGTATTAAATATGAAATAAAGTAATGTTTTTAGCATAGCACACACTGCCATGTCCCACAACGTCCGCGCCTCCCTCTGCAAGCTCCATGAGTACCTAACGGCCTGCAAGGCATGTAACAACGAGTCAACAACAAAGTTGAGCGAGTTCACAGTTGGTTGTTTAGTTAGAGTATTCGTTTCATAAATCATATGCTCGTTTTGTAAACCATGTATCGTATTAATTCGTATCGCGGTCTCCCAGACATGTGTGCGAAGATTAGTGGGGGCTTCCCATGTGTTACTAGACCGTGTGTATCGACTGCCACGAAAATGTAAGAGGTGCCCTAAGTTAATGTCTATCAGCATTGACCCTTTGCCCATAGTCCATAAGTACACGCTCGTTCGAACGACACGGTGTGAGGTTTGTTAAACCTAATAGCGCTATTAACTAATGACGTGCTCGCCATAGGCCTCGGCGATTAAGTCGATATAAATGAGGGACTTCATGATAGAGGCTTGGTCCAGTGTGTATACTTGGCATCCTACCCACAGAGGATGGTCGTAATTACCGTTTAGTTCATTTACCCATTCCCAACCCTTGGGAATCCCATGCCTTGGAAAGAGTGTGAACCCACCTTGGTTTGCTCAGTATGCTAAAGTATGTGCTCACAGTTAATCAATCAAGGCCTATAGTACGCACGTATACATAATCAGTTGACATTCACAAAGTTGAACTAGCAGTTAAGATCATCACGTTCATACAAGTAATCACTAACACATAGCATTTATCAGTTATACGAGTTCATGCAAGTCATCATCAATAACAGTTAACTAACCCAGTTAACTCTTAACAGACCTAACCAAGTTAATGTGTAGTTTACCCTCTTGACGAAACACACTTGTTTTCGTCATACAACCCTTCGACGAAACACCCTCTGTTTCGTCGTGATCCCTTCGGCGAAACACCCTCCGTTTCGTCATGTTTACTCTCGGCGAACACCCCCTGTTTCGCCGTGATTTGCGTTTCGTCCAAGATGTCAGTTACGTCGCATATCAGTTACACACAGAAACCCTAACAGCCGTCATCATACGGAAATCATGAAATCATACCGAGATCGTTCATACTCATTCATCAGGGCACACAACATCTAGCATAAACCCTAATCATGCCATAACAATATGCTACATGTCATCTGAATCTCATAACTATCGACATCGATCATGAACAGTGGGCACAAACCATATCATTCATAACATTCAATCAAATCTGAATGGTTTATGATGGAACATCAAATCAAATCATGGACAGTGAACAAAATCAATCCAACCATATACAACCGAATCGTCCAACTCTCAAGAATAACATCAATCATAGTCAAAACCATTATAATCAAAACCATTATAATCAAAACCATTCAGACGTCATTGTTTTACTATAATATCTATTTACACATAAGGTTACAAGTAGATCGAATCAATGAATGAGACTAACCGGCTAAGATAGAACACAAGAATCTCCTAAAGGGATGATGGTAAGGGGGTGATGGCTGCCGCAGGAGAGTGGAGAGGTTCTAAGTTTTTCAATTCTGCTAAAGTGTCACGAGTGGAATCGTTCCGTGTAAGTTATACGCACATAAGTGTACTGGGCCCTTGCTGGGCCTCGGTGAATCTCTGAGCCGGCGAAACAACTTGTTTCGTCGTGGACAGGATGACGAAACACATCACCGTTTCGTCGAGATGTCTGTGACGAAACAACTCTCCGTTTCGTCGGAGTGTTGATGATGAAACACTTCTGTTTCATCAAGGTCACACAAGGTATAAATGGTTTAAGTTTTTCAAACAGGTTTCATGTTAAACACCTTAACCACATTACATAGATAACACATCAAACAAACTTCTCAATATATAGTCCAACATGTACAATTACAAGGCAAACAAGCAAACAACTAAACAGTTAACGTGCAATTAATGCGAAGATAGAATCTTGGAAACTCGAGTTGTCACATTATCCCCAACTTAAATGAAATTTTGTCCCGAAATTTAGCATGCGGTTACTGAGGAAGCTAGTTGTGTTGTTTAGTTTACTAGTTTTCCTGGGGTGTCACACCATTGTGACACCTGTGTCACCACGAACACCAAACAAATGCCAAAGCTATGAAACATTGTGTTTCATACCTGGGATTTGTATAAATATGTGTATCCTTTGCACATATCAATTCTTGTTCAATTCCGAGCTTTAAATCGCTTTCTGGAAAGTTATATGCGCACTGGTGCGTAAACATAATCAGTTTAGTGCGACAAACACTCCGGAATAGTGAAATAGGCTTAACATACTTTAAATGACCTTTACATAACTTAAAAATAAGTTTTGGAAGGTTTGGTATGGCAAAAACAAGTTTATTCAATCGCAAGGACTATTTGCGTCAAACTGCGAAACTATACCAATTCGTAAGGTAACGAATAGTCCGGAACTTGATCATAAGCTAAACATACCATATATAACCTAAACATAGCTTAGAAATAAGCTTTGATAGGTTCGGTGTGCGAAAACATGCTTATATGATCTTACAGGGGCTAAAAGTGTCAAAAATGGCGTAAGTTTGCATTTTCACGCATATCTTACATTCTGACCACATCTGGACATCCAAAATTTTTATACACACATTTTTATTTTAGTGATCGGCATGCAAAAATTCCATTCGTCGCTTAATTTGGATCGATTTTGCGTTCGTTACGACTTCCGTCGTAATTAACCGAACAGCGCGATTGTACGATCAAACGAACCGACATCCGAGATATTTTTGAGCATGTTTTGAGTCCCCTATACTTTAACTTCATTTTAGAGCCTTGAAATGAGGTTAACGGGGTTTAAACGCATCGAAAAAGGCTTTAAACACGTGCAGGGACCAAAACTGTAATTATTTGAAACTTGCTGAATCAGACACATGGTAGCGTAGCGCGACCATCCTCTGCCTATGCCGTCGCGCTACGCGACGATCACATCTGGGCAGAAAGTCTGTTTTCAGCAACAGTTTGCAAATTCAGGGGTTGTTTTGGTAAATTCTTGGTGTGTTAAGCAAGTTTAAGTGGTCACCAAGGCTTTGTACCTGCTTGTGACAATTGGAGGGTCAAGATTTCTTGCTTAATGGCTAAACAAACCACTTGGAATGATGCTAGAGCCTCACCACAACTATAAATAGCCCACTCCTCTCATTGTTTCATTGCTCATTCTCATTTCTCTCCTTCTCATCTGCTTGGAAGCTCTCTAAGCTGAATTGGGACTTTGTCTTCTTTGTTGAAAAGATAGCAAGGACCCTAAGTGCCACTTGATTCCTTGATTTCCCGAGCTTTGTTAGGACACTTAATCAAGGATACTTGCAATCTCAAGTGAGTACATAGTCCCCTCTTTTACTGTTTTCAATTGTTTTGGGGTGAAACATATATGCCTATCTGTTATTTTCCTGATTTTAAACTATATGATTACACATGCTTAATACATATTCTTTTGACAAATTAAACAATTACCTATGGTTTAAACACTGATTTTCCAAAACTTAATAAACAAATTGTTGGATTGTACCATTTTTATACATTCACCCAGCCGATTGGTAGTATGATATAGCGCTATAGGACTAGACACCCCATTCCTGTTGTATGGAATGCCAGAAACCAAATTTTAACCAAATAGAAATTGCCTTCGTGGTATTTCTATAGTCTCCAAAGTGTAGTTTGATACACTAAGGCTTGAATGAATACCAAATCACACTTTCTTTGTATATGTTGATATACTACAAAAGTACAGTCTGATGTACTCTCAAATGTGATCTACCAAAGTATATTTTGATATACTAAGTACAAAATCCAACATGTGTTTTAATATACCACTTTTACCAAAGCATAGTTTGATATGCTACTGTTTTCCAAAGTATAGTTTGATATACTACCGACTTTGTTATTTCATAAACCAAAGTATAATCTGATATACTACCAAAGCATAGTTGATATGCTATTTTTAAACCAAAGCATAGTTGATATGCTATTTTTAAACCAAAGCATAATTGATATGCTATATTCAAACCAAAGTATAAATTGATATACTACCGATGCTTTTATCCTTAAACCAAAGTATATTTGAGATATACTACCAAAGCTATTATTTTATTTACCAAAGTATATTTTGATATACTATCCAAAGCATAGTTTGATATGCTACTGTTTACTAAAGTATAATTTGATATACTACCTACTTTGTTATTTCATAAACCAAAGTATAATTTGATATACTACCAATACTTTTATCCTTAAACTAAAGTATACTTGAGATATACTACCTAATCTAATATTTTAATTACTAAAGTATATTTCGATATACTACCTATTAACTATTTCAAAACTAAAGTATACTTTGTTATACTATTTATACAAACTTTCCAAAACCAAAGTATATTTTGTATATACTATAAACCCTTTTACAAAACGACACGTTTTCAGAAACAAAACTTTTTACATTGGATTCATGGCTATTTTGAAAATATAAAACCTTTTCCTCCTTTATCCAAAGCCATGAATCTAATTCATAAAATCCTATGTTACTCACAGGCATTTTTATGCTGACGTACCTATTTTCATATATGTTTCAGGTACTGCTTTGTGATGATTGTTGATGCATGCTACACATAGGATGGACTTGTGCCTTAGCGACTTTAAAACTGAGAAACAATTATTTGTATTTTTCTAAATTGTATCAAAACATTGAGTTCAATAATTCAATAAAACAAAACTATTTGATCCATGGTTGTGAAACAATGATTCTGTTACAACACTCCCCGACGTTTCCGCCACGATTTGTTGTTTTACGTGGTCTGGGTGTGACAACCATCCCCCCGTTGATTTGGAATTTCGTCCCGAAATTTTGTAGTAGCTTCAGCCTCTGCAGTGGTTGCATAGTTCTTGAACAACTGCGGATACTTGAGTTTCATCTGATCTTCTCATTCCCAGGTAAACTCTGGGCCACGACGGGAGTTTCAACGAACTCGAACAAGAGGTATTCTGGTGTGCTTGAGGACCTTAACGTCTCTGTCTGTGATTTCAACTGGTTCCTTGACGAATCGCAACTGATCGTCGATCGTGAGCTCCTTCAAAGGAACTATGAGGGTCTCATCTGACAGACACTTCTTCAGATTTGACACGTGAAAAACGTTGTGAACTCCACCGAGTTCTACTGGTAGGTTCAGTTTGTAGGCCACCTTGCCTATTTTCTCAATGATTTCGAACGGTCCGACATATCGCGGATTGAGTTTGCCTCGTTTACCAAAACGAACTACACCTTTCCATGGTGAGACTTTGAGTAGCACTCGATCCCCAACCTGAAACTCGAGTGGTTTCCTGCGCTTATCAGCGTAGCTTTTCTGACGGTCACGAGCTGCCGCCATTCGTTGTTGTATCTGAGCAATTATTTCCGTTGCGTCTACTATAATTTCTGGACCCGTGATCTGACTATCACCCACCTCTGCCCAACAAAGAGGTGATCGGCATTTACGCCCGTACAATGCCTCAAATGGAGCGGCTTGAATGCTGGTGTGGTAACTGTTGTTATACGAAAACTCCACCAAAGGGAGATGTTTTTCCCAGCCGTTTCCAAAATCGATTAAACATGCACGTAGCATGTCTTCTAGAGTTTGAATAGTGTGCTCAGACTGCCCATCCGTCTGAGGGTGAAAAGTTGTGCTCATGTCTAATCGAGAGCCAAAAGATTTGTGCATTGCTTGCCACAGTTCCGAAGTAAAACATGCATCACGATCGGAAATAATAGAGGTTGGCACCCCGTACCTCGAAACCACTTCCTTTAGGTAAATGTCTGCTAATGTAGAGAACTTGTTTGTTTCCTTGATAGCCAGGAAGTGTGCAGACTTTGTGAGTCGATCCATGATCACCCAAATAGTATCATTCCCACGTTGAGATCTAGGCAGGCCAGTAACAAAATCCATGGAAATTTCCTCCCATTTCCATTGTGGTATCTTTGGTTGCTGGAGTAGGCCTGATGGTTTCTGATATTCCGTCTTGACTCTCGCATAAGTCAAACATTTGCTAACGTAAGTTGCTATGTGAGCTTTCATGCTAGGCCACCAATACGTAGTTCTGAGGTCGTGGTACATCTTATCCGAAGCTGGATGTACTAAGTAGCGAGACTTATGTGCTTCATCCATCACCAGCTCGCGTAAGTTTCCATAATGTGGGACCCAAATGCGTCCTGTTACATAGTAGGCGCCGTCTTCCTTTTGTTCTAACCGTTTCCTTGAGCCGCGTAAGGCTTCAGCCTTGACGTTTTCTGGTTTCAATGCTTCTACCTGAGCATCTCGTATCTGTGCCGGAAGACTAGACTGAATAGTGAGTTGCAACGCTCGTACACGCCTAGGTGTAGTATCCTTTCGACTGAGGGCATCGACCACAACATTGGCTTTTCCTGGATGGTACTTTATTGCTCATTCGTAATCGTTCAAAAGCTCGACCCATCATCGTTGACGCATGTTTAGTTCCTTCTGTTTGAAGATATGCTCGAGACTCCTGTGATCGGTGTAGATGGGGCACTTGGTACCGTACAGGTAATGTCTCCATATCTTGAGCGCGAAAACTACAGCTCCCAGCTCTAGATCATGTGTAGTGTAATTCCTTTCGTGAATCTTAAGTTGGCGCGAGGCGTAAGCAATGACTTTATCCTGTTGCATCAACACACAACCAAGACCCTGAATCGATGCGTCGCAGTAAACCACAAAGTCGTATGTGCCCTCTGGCAATGAAAGAATAGGTGCACTGCAAAGTCTATCCTTTAAGTGCTGAAATGCTGATTCCTGATGCGTGTGTAGTGTAATATATTTTAGATATATATTTTAAGCCCTTTTTACACTTTTTAGCCAAGTTTTAAATTTATAAAACACGATATTTACTAACACTAAACACACATATGAGCAAGTGCACCCATCGTGGACGTAGTATAGTGTTGGTAAGATACCGAGGTCGTCCAAGGACACAAGAGCTTTTAGTATCGGTTTATCCTCAACGTCTAATCAAATCAAAATGTTAGAAAAAGATTTTTAAACTAAGAAAATAAAACTAACTAAATGCTGAAAAGTAAAATAAAAATAAAAACAGATAGACAAGATGAATCACTTGGATCCGACTCGTGTGTTAGTATAACCTTTGATTATTTTCGCACTTTTGCACTTGTTTAAGAGATTATGGGGCTGTTTGGTAGCCTCTTAATGACCATTTAGATGCTACCTCTTAATGGTTTAAAACCTCTGAATGAATAAGAGGTAACCTCAAGTCTGAATGGTTAAGAGGTAACCTCTGAATGGTAAATCATCACATGTCACATTCTTCTACCTTCTCATTGGTAAAATTCTTAATGGTTCCATTAAGAGGTAGCCTCTTAATGACCATCCAGAGGCTACCAAACAGCCCCTATCTTAGTTATTGTAGTAGGCCCCTCTTTTGAAGGCGACGTTACCCTTAACCCAGTAGTTTGAGTCAGCAATGACACAATCCTAAAGGGTCGGATTATTGAAAGATAATTAATTAAGTTATTAATGCAAATTATGGTAGGCCCCTCTTTTGGAGGTGACGTTACCCTCGACTAAGTAGTCTAAGTCAGCAGGGATACGGTCCTAAATAGTCGGGTTATAGTATTAGTAGTAGTTAACTTATGAGGGGATCAAAGAGTTTGGACCCCCGCCATCCAATACCTTTGGGTATTGAAGGAGGTCCTACTAAATTTGACCCAGGTCCCTTGCAGGACCTCTAAACGCTGAACAAGGGCAAGACCCTTACCAAACCGTTCCCTTAACCCCCAACCAGGTAGCCAACATACTTCCATATAGACCGTGGAGATATGAATGGTGAAAATCTTTTATTTTATATAGACAGTAAAATAATGCCAAGACACCACGGACAAACGATAAGGAAGATTCACCTTCAACATAAGCAACTAGTTATTAAAGTCATTAATACAAAACCAATTAAGAAGTGCAAAAGATTAAAAATAAAAAGTATTATACTAAACACTTGTCTTCACCAAGTGATGTAAGAGACTTAGGCATACATGGCCTTGATTGTCAAGAACTCTTACGATCAATCTTGGATCCCGAGACGACTCACACACTCTATGATGGACAATGGATGATGGTGGTGGATGATGGTGTTGTGATGGTGGTGGGTGGTGGATGAAGTGTGAGAGAGGTGGTGTGCCAAGGGATGAGTTGCAATGAATCCAAGCACTCCTATTTATAGGCTGGACAGAGGCCTGGGCACGGCCCCGTGTCCGCTGGGCACGACCCCGTGCCTGTCTGACACTATCTCTCTTCATTAATTGTAATTCGCAATTACAATTAATGCGCCTGCAGTACTTTGGGCACACCCCCGTGTTCACTAGCCACGGCCCCGTGGTGAGCAATAGAAGCTTCTACAGGTTTGTCGTTTCTGCTGCTTCTTGGGCACGGCCTCGTGCTCGCTGAGCACGGGGCGTGTTCAGCCTTCTGTCTTCCTTGTTTTGCTTGGGAGGATGCTGTCGAGGGGTCGGGCAATCCACTCTTGTCCCTTTTCTTGTATTTGTGTTAGATTTAGCTGTCTTTTTGCTTCTTTTGTTAATTTGAGCTCATTTAATCCTGAAAATACAAAAGGAAGACAAAAACACACTTTTTCCAACATTAGTACTTAAAAAGGGTTAGTTTTATGCCTCATTTGATGTAATTTATATGTTGCATTTTACACACATCAAATATCCCCACACTTGAATTTTTGCTTGTCCTCAAGTAAAACTCTTTAATATGTGGCTTACACTCCCAAATGGAATGGGTAGAAGAGAAGGTTTTGGGCTTGTCATAGAGTGTCGGGATTTTCCAAGATTGTTTAGGTTTTATTTTTACTTATTTACAATCCTATTCGTCATGATTTATTAAAAACTTTTCATAAGGTAAATCATTTATTAAGGCATAACATACTGTTCTAAAATTCCATTTATATACAAGTTCACATACCTCACGGGAGAAATCACTCACACTCGGCCGAAGGTGTATTTTTAGTGAATCACTCAAGAGCGGCATGGAACTTATTCCTACCATAAGCTTGTCAAGCAATCAATCCTCCTCCTTTTTAACTTTATACCTTTGTAAATATCAAGAGGACTTTTTAGGTGAAGGGTTAGGCTTGGGCTAAAGGTGGGTGGTTAGTTAGTGGTTAGTAGAAAAAGGGTGAAAATCGTAAAAAGTGTCGGTTTTCGTAAAACATTTTGTTTTCGTGACTTTTTATTTTCAATGAAGTATTTATTCAAACAAGCTTTTGTTTGATGAGCTTTGTTTGTTTATTTCTAACTTCATTGAAAAATATATATATATATATATATATATATATATATATATATATATATATATATATATATATATATATTATTTTTTTCGGTCACACGAAGACCGAGCTTGTTACTAAAATAAAAGGTAAAAAAGGGTTTTTGGTGGGTAAAAAGGGTTTTGGGTTAAGAAATGAAAAGGTTTAGGCTCAAAGGGGCTAACTAGGGGGAATTTTTGGGTGTGTGAAAAGAAAAATAAAAATAATGGTGTTGAAAGAAAAAGGGTTAGTCCTAATGCCTCCATCATTTACTTACTTAGGTTTAAGTTGGTAAGGACCGGGAATGAATTGTCGTGGCAAGTTCTAGAGTCGTAAGAACCAAGCGGCTATTCACACAAGAAACGAAAAATGAGCATTTAGCGTAAAGATGTATATTTGTATGCTCAATAAAGGCTCAAAACTCACTTTTGTGGGAATGGGTTTTTATGTGATCAAGTATATATAATCGAATTTTAACTAAGCTTGTCATGTCGTTTCATAATTTTCTTATGTTGGTTCTTTTTATCACGACGCTATCAGTTGTAAACTTATAAAAATATAACCTTGTTAGTCTTAGAATTCCCAACTTAAACTTAGACAAGTAAAAAAAATGAAAATTTTTTGAAAAAATTTTGGGGTGATTAGCGGTTCCAATAGAGTTTTGTGTAAGGCTTGTTATTAGGACTTGCAAAATTCAAGGTTTTAGCATCCCCCCCCACCCACACACTTAAATTACACATTGTCCTCAATGTGTCCCAAAAATAAATTTTTAGGTTGATTGAATGTGCAAAATGGTGTTAAAAGCAAAATTTTTGCGTTACTGGCAGTCTGGACACGGCCCCGTGGTGACCGGGCACGGCCCCGTGTTCAGGTGCTAGTAACAATAATTAAAGAAAAGAAACAAAAGCCTGGACACGGGGGCGTGCTAGGTGAACACGGCCCGCGTCCAGTTACCTGAACTGGGCATTTGTCTGCAGGATGTTCAGCACGGGGCCGTGTTGGCTGGGCACAGCCCGTGCTGAACTTACTGTAATGGAGAAATTGTTGTCAGATGCCTTGTTTTCGTGCATGGGGTTATGTTTCGCGTTTCCCTTGTCATCCTTGACCACCATGAGTGTGTTTTATTCTTGCAAATTAAAACTAAAAGATTAAACTTAAACTAAGGATAGTTCCGCGGATTGCCTCCGTGGTGCGCCACGTTTATAAGGGTCCTTGGCTAGACCCAAGGCAAGGTTATATGTTTTCTGAGCGGGATGTTTTGCATCCCATGTTGCACCGTCGGAGAGTATCATCCAAACTTGAATCAATAACCTTCATGTAATTGACCGGGTCATCGTCCTCTATTCTCTTCCCAACCCCGAACTTTACTTCATCATCCCCATATTTCAAAGTGAGTGTTCCGTCATTCATGTCTACCACTGCTTGTGCGGTGGCGAGAAATGGTCTCCCTAGTATGAGGGGGACTTCGGTATCTTCTTCCATATCAAGTATGACAAAGTCGGCCGGGTAGACGAAAATGTCGACCTTGACTAGGAGATTTTCAATGACACCTTGTGGGAATTTGACGGATCGATCAGCAAGTTGTATGCTCATTTTTGTAGGACTCGTTTTTCCTAGGCCGAGTCTTTTGAACATTGATAAGGGCATGAGGTTAATGCTAGCCCCAAGGTCGGCTAGTGCATTACGAACAGGGGAGTCCCCGATCGAGCAAGGAATTGTGAAGCTTCCGTGATCGATTTTCTTTTGGGGGAGTTTGTTGAGTACGAGGGCAGAGCATTCTTCGCCTAAGTTAACTAATTGCAATATTTCAATTTTCCTTTTATGAGTGAGGAAGTCCCTCATGAACTTAGAGTATTTAGGCATTTGGGTTAGGGCGTCAATGAAAGGAATGTTGACATGCAATTGTTTTAGTAGACTTTCGAATTTTGTGAATTGCTCATTGGTCTTTTGACAGATTAACCTACCGGGGTACGGAACTCGAGGAGCCTTGGTAGGCTCTGATGAGGGAGGGGAACCCTTCTCTGGTGTTACGGTCTCCTCGGTAGGCGGCGGGCCTTCCGTAGGACCCATGGTGCGGTTCTGTAGTGTTATGAGATGAACTTGCGCCTTTGGGTTTGTTTCGGTATTGCTTGGTAACGCGCCTTGTGGTCTCTCGGAGAAATTTTGTGCTAGTTGACTTATTTGTTTTTCGATGTTTTGAATACTAGCTTGTTGATTTCTAAAATTTGATTCTAATTGTAGAACCCTATCCGAGTTTTTCTTTTCAATGTCGGAGATGAGGCGAGATATAGTATCTTCAAGCCTTTCTCGTCCACCTTATTGTTGAGGGAAATTTTGTGACTCATTTCTTGGTTGTTGAAAGTTTGTTCGTTGGTTTACGCTTTGTTGGTTACTACCATTGCCGGGTTCTCTCCAACCAAGGTTTGGGTGATTTCGCCATCCTTGGTTGTAGGTGCCCGTTGGAGGACCCGACGGCCTAGGTCTATTATCAATGTAGTTTACCGATTCTTGTTGATCGTCTGTTTCTTTCATACAACTCCAATTTTCATGTGGCCCACCACGCCCTTCACAAGCCATAACCGAGACCGTTTTTGTCATTTCCAATTTTTTTTATTTTTGAAGAAAGGGCCTCGATTTGGGCTTGTAAAGAAGTGCTTTCATCAACCTTATGGGCGCCCGGGGGCAATGGATTTATTGCCTCGGGGAGTGTGCCACTAAAAATTGGTTTGAGCAATTTCCTCAATTTGATTATATATTTCATGCGGGCAGCGATTACCAAAAAGTCCCCCGGAGCTAGAGTCAAGTGTTTGCCTTGTGTGTGGCAACTGCCCATTATAGAAAGTGGATACTTGTTGCCATATCGCAAGGCCGTGATGTGGACACTTTCGCAATAGCTCCTTGAACCTTTCCCAAGTTTCATATAAGGATTCCCCGTCCTCTTGTGAATATGTATTAATTTCAGCCATTAATTTAGCCGTTTTAGCGGGAGGGAAATACTTATATAGAAATTTTTGGGCTAGTTCATCCCAGGTGTTTACCGATCCAGCTGGGAGGGCGTTAAGCCAAGCTTTTGCTCGGTCTTTTAGTGAAAAAGGGAACATTCAGAGGCGGATGGCGTCATTTGATGCTCCATTGATCCAAAAGGTATCACATATTTCTAAGAAGTTAGTAATATGTAGATGGGGATCCTCGTCCGCAAGCCCATGGAAGGTTGCAGAGTTTTGAAGCATCTGTATCAAATGCGGCCGAAGTTCGAAGTTATTGGCTTCAACATTCGGTGCATTGATAGCGGCGCCAAGATTACCTACGGTGGGTCGTAGATAATCCATGAGGGTACGTTGGTCCGCCATTGGAAGTGGGTTCCCCGAAACCTTCTCTTGGCTTTTAGCTTTTAGTCTTTTTCTGAGAAAGCGTTCGGGTTCTTCTAGAGGTTCTTTTATGTCTTTATTAGAACTGGAGCTCATACACCACGTAGAGGTGGCGTCTGGTTCCAAGTCCTGCAACAAAAACAAAAAAGACTGTTGGTCAGAAGGTTCACCACGGCCCCGTGCTCAGTGAACACGGCCCGTGGTCGGAGTTACAGTGATTGTTTTCCAGATCCCAGTTACTAGAGAGTTTGGACACGGCCCCGTGTTGCACCGACACGGCCCCGTGGTCAGCGTTCTGTAACTTGGAAAACTAAAAACTGTCAGTAACAATGCTGGGCACGGCCCGTGTCCGACCAGGCACGGCCCGTGCTGAGCTCTGCAGAAGCTTGAAAAACTAAGAAAATCCTAAAAAATTAAAAGAAAATAAAAAAATGATTAGGCCGTTGATTCCTAACTTTCTTAAAATCCTTGTGTCCCCGGCAACGGCGCTAAAAACTTGATGCGTGTGTAGTGTAATATATTTTAGATATATATTTTAAGCCCTTTTTACACTTTTTAGCCAAGTTTTAAATTTATAAAACACGATATTTACTAACACTAAACACACATATGGGCAAGTGCACCCATCGTGGACGTAGTATAGTGTTGGTAAGATACCGAGGTCGTCCAAGGATACAAGAGCTTTTAGTACCGGTTTATCCTCAACGTCTAATCAAATCAAAATGTTAGAAAAAGATTTTTAAACTAAGAAAATAAAACTAACTAAATGCTGAAAAGTAAAATAAAAATAAAAACAAATAGACAAGATGAATCACTTGGATCCGACTCGTGTGTTAGTATAACCTTTGATTATTTTCGCACTTTTGCACTTGTTTAAGAGATTATCTTAGTTATTGTAGTAGGCCCCTCTTTTGAAGGCGACGTTACCCTCAACCCAGTAGTTTGAGTCAGCAAGGATACAATCCTAAAGGGTCGGATTATTGAAAGATAATTAATTAAGTTATTAATGCAAATTATGGTAGGCCCCTCTTTTGGAGGTGACGTTACCCTCGACTAAGTAGTCTGAGTCAGCAGGGATACAGTCCTAAATAGTCGGGTTATAGTATTAATAGTAGTTAACTTATGAGGGGATCAAAGAGTTTGGACCCCCGCCATCCAATACCTTTGGGTATTGAAGGAGGACCTACTAAATTTGACCCAGGTCCCTTGCAGGACCTCTAAACGCTGAACAAGGGCAAGACCCTTACCAAACCGTTCCCTTAACCCCTGACCAGGTAGCCAACATACCTCCATATAGACCGTGGAGATATGAATGATGAAAATCTTTTATTTTATATAGACAGTAAAATAATGCCAAGACACCACGGACAAACGATAAGGAAGAATCACCTTCAACATAAGCAACTAGTTATTAAAGTCATTAATACAAAACCAATTAAGAAGTGCAAAAGATTAAAAATAAAAAGTATTATACTAAACACTTGTCTTCACCAAGTGATGTAAGAGACTTAGGCAAACATGGCCTTGATTGTCAAGAACTCTTACGATCAATCTTGGATCCTGAGACGACTCACACACTCTATGATGGACAATGGATGATGGTGGTGGATGATGTTGTTGTGATGGTGGTGGGTGGTGGATGAAGTGTGAGAGAGGTGGTGTGCCAAGGGATGAGTTGCAATGAATCCAAGCACTCCTATTTATAGGCTGAACAGAGGCCTGGGCACGGCCCCGTGCCTGTCTGACACTATCTCTCTTCATTAATTGTAATTCGCAATTACAATTAATGCGCCTGCAGTACTTTGGGCACGCCCCCGTGTTCACTGGCCACGGCCCCGTGGTGAGCAATAGAAGCTTCTACAGGTTTGTCGTTTCTGCTGCTTCTTGGGCACGGCCCCGTGCTCGCTGAGCACGGGGCGTGTTCAGCCTTTTGTCTTCCTTGTTTTGCTTGGGAGGATGCTGTCGAGGGGTCGGGCAATCCACTCTTGTCCCTTTTCTTGTATTTGTGTTAGATTTAGCTGTCTTTTTGCTTCTTTTGTTAATTTAAGCTCATTTAATCCTGAAAATACAAAAGGAAGACAAAAACACACTTTTTCCAACATTAGTACATAAAAAGGGTTAGTTTTATGCCTCATTTGATGTAATTTATATGTTGCATTTTACACACATCAATTCCTGTGCATTACCCCAACGATAAGTAACGCCCTTCTGCGTTAGTAAGTTGAGAGGTTGCGCAATCTTGGAAAAATCCTTGATAAACCTCCTGTAGTAACCTGCCAAACCTAAAAATTGGCGAATTTCCGTTGGTGTGCGAGGTACAGGCCAGTTCTTAATCGAGTCTACCTTGGATGGATCAACATGAATTCCGTCCTTGTTCACCACATGGCCTAGAAAGTGGACTTCACGAAGCCAGAAGTCGCATTTTGAAAACTTGGCATACAGCTGTTCTGCTCGAAGGAGTTCCAAAATAAGCCGTAGATGGTGCTCGTGTTCCTCCTGACTCTTAGAGTAGATCAGAATATCGTCGATGAATACAATAACAAACTTATCCAAGTAAGGCTTGCACACTCTGTTCATAAGATCCATGAAGACTGCAGGCGCGTTTGTTAACCCGAATAGCATGACCAGAAACTCGTAGTGGCCGTAGCGAGTTCTGAATGCTGTTTTGGAGACGTCCTCATCCCGGACTCTCAGTTGATGGTAACCTGACCTCAGATCAATCTTTGAGTAGTAACTCAACCCTTGCAGCTGGTCGAACAAATCATCGATGCGTGGAAGAGGATAGCGATTCTTCACGGTCACCTTGTTGAGTTCGCGGTAATCTATGCACATACGGAAGGTACCGTCTTTCTTCTTCACAAATAATACTGGAGCTCCCCAAGGCGAAGAGCTAGGATGAATGAAACCCTTATCCAAGAGTTCTTGCAATTGCTTGGACAGTTCATCTAGTTCTGATGGAGCTAAACGATACGGTGCTCGAGTTTTGGGTGCTGCTCCAGAAGCTAGCTCGATCTGAAATTCGACATGGCGATGAGGCGGTAGCCCAGGTAATTCCTCAGGAAACACTCGAGGAAAGTCACGCACTACTGGAATATCCTCTAATCTCTTCTCTTTCGTCGATGCATCAGTAACAAGTGCTAAAATAGCGGTGTGACCCTTTCGCAAACACTTCTGGGCCTTAAGAAAGGAGATGATGCCCACCACAGCACCACTCTTGTCGCCTTGAATTTCGAGAGGTTCTTTACCGGAACGGGGAATACGAATGATCTTTTCCTTACACAGAATCTCTGCTTGCTATTGGGATAACCAATCCATCCCAATGACGATGTCGAAACTACCCAGAACTATAGGAATGAGATCGATGGAGAACGTCTGACCAGCTAAGATGATGTTACAACCCTTGACTATGTGTGTGGCCTCTAAACTTTTACCATTGGCTAACTCTACGACATGTTTGGTGTTTAAAGGAGTTGGTGTACGTTTAAGCATTTGACTAACTTTTAGAGACACATAATTGGTATCGGCACCCGAATCAAATAAAACAGTAACATAAAAGTCATCCAATAGAAACTTACCCATCACGACGTTGGGATCATTCCTTGCATCACCCTGACCCAGCACAAACGCTCGACCCCTGGTGCCATTATTTCCATCATTGTTTCCCCCGTTGTTGTTCCCATTGCCCTGATTATTGTTGTTGTTGTTGTTCTGATTCTGATTTAACTGGGGGCAGTCCCGCTTGAAGTGGCCTTCAGCACCACACTGAAAGCATCCCCTGTTCCCTCGCTGCTGTTGCTGCTACTGGTTATGTGGAGCTGGTGGTTGGTGTTGATGGTTCTGGTTCGCAGGTTGTGAGCTTCTGCAATCCTTAGCTTCATGACTCATCTTGAGACATCTCTGACAACGACCCCTGTTGCACTGACCATTGTGGTGCCTGCTGCATGTGTTGCACTTCGGGAGGTTTCCTCGATATCCACCCTACCTTTGACTACCAGAAGATTGCCGACCAGGGCTCTGATAGTCATCCATCTTTCGCTGCTATGTCTGGGACTGTACTGAAGTCGAACCCTTGCTGGAGGCTCCATCCCATTTTCACTTGTTATCACTGGGAGTAGCAGAAGTAGTAGTAGTAGTAGCACCAATACGCTTGGGCAGCTTGTTCTGTTCCACTGCCTGATCTGTGAGGCGATGAGCAAGACGAGTAATATCCTGGATGGTAGCAAGGTTGGACGATGTCACATGACTTTGAATTTCGGGTACTAAGCCTCTGAGGTACAGCTCAATACGCTTGATGGGAGGATCCACCATAGTTGGACACAAGATGACCATGTCATCTTCAGGTTAAAGAACTCCACTTCCAACTTGTGGATGTCATCACGAGTGCAGTATTCCTGCTTGATCAATTCTTTGAAATCATTCCATGGGGTGGCATTAGCAGCCGCCAACCCCAGCATCTGAACTTGCGCATTCCACCAAGTCAGCGCAATGCCTTTGAGAGTACCAGTGGCATACTTCACCCTGCGAGCCTCAGGGCATTCACACATCTCAAAGACGGACTCGAGCTTCTCAAACCAATGGAGGAGTCCAACGGCTCCTTCAGTGCCACTGAATGTGCTAGGACGACAGTCCATGAAAGTCTTGAAGGTGCATACAGGTGGCTGAGCGTGTTGACCTGTTGTGTATAAGAACAGGACAAGGTTAAACACAAGAGTTGGTTTAGGAGTGTAGGATCTAAAGATCCTAGAGTGAGTTACGACTGCAGGGTATACCTCCTGCTTGTGCGGCTGCAAGTGCCGCAGCAACTTGTTGGTTAATCAGAGCCGTCAGCTGGGCTTGTGTCATGTTAACGCATCCACTCATGATCTTCACAAGTAAGAGAACACAAGTGAGAAGTGCGTCGTATCAATACGCAAGTGTGGAATGATAGAAGAGTGTGAGCAAATAAGGTTTTCAAATAGTAGTTGCTACGTTATCTAAGCATACCATAAGCAATGTAGTATGTATCTAACAAGTAGGTAATGTAAACATGAATAGTATCACCTATGGTGTTGAGTCTTACACGTGGAGCGAAGCGTCGTTGTGGATCATTGAGCACTGTACAGGTTATAGTCTGATTTTAATAAAATCTTTTCCCCTTATTAAAACCAAGTTCACTATAACCAATGGCTCTGATACCAATCTGTCACACCCCCAAAATCCACATGCGGAGTATCACCGCCTGGAGGCGTGACATGACCAGGATCAAGCCACCAATCATATTGAACATAACAAGTAATAAGTAAAATTCAACCACACAATATGAAAGGTGTTTCAAATCAAAAACGTAGTTAAGTGTTTAGCGGAAGCATGATTGTAAAACCCAATGTAAGTATTAAATATGAAATAAAGTAATGTTTTTAGCATAGCACACACTGCCATGTCCCACAACGTCCGCGCCTCCCTGTGCAAGCTCCATGAGTACCTAACGACCTGCAAGGCATGTAACAACGAGTCAACAACAAAGTTGAGCGAGTTCACAGTTGGTTGTTTAGTTATAGTATTCGTTTCATAAATCATATGCTCGTTTTGTAAACCATGTATCGTATTAATTCGTATCACGGTCTCCCAGACATGTGTGCGAAGATTAGTGGGGGCTTCCCATGTGTTACTAGACCGTGTGTATCGACTGCTATGAAAATGTAAGAGGTGCCCTAAGTCAATGTCTATCAGCATTGACCCTTTGCCCATAGTCCATTAGTACACGCCTGTTCGAACGACACGGTGTGAGGTTGTTAAACCTAATAGCGCTATTAACTAATGACCCGCTCGCCATAGGCCTCGGCGACTTAGTCGATATAAATGAGGGACTTCATGATAGAGGTTTGGTCTAGTGTGTATACTTGGCATCCTATCCACGGAGGATGGTCATAATTACCGTTTAGTTCATTTACCCATTCCCAACCCTTGGTAATCCCATGCCTTGGAAAGAGTGTGAACTCACCTTGGTTTGCTCGGTATGCTAAAGTATGTGCTCACATTTAATCAATCAAGGCCTATAGTACGCACGTATACATAATCAGTTGACATTCACAAAGTTCAACTAGCAGTCAAGATCATCATGTTCAGTCAAGTAATCACTAACACATAGCATTTATCAGTTATACAAGTTCATGCAAGTCATCATCAATAACAGTTAACTAACCTAGTTAACTCTTAACAGACCTAACCAAGTTACTATGCAGTTTACCCTCTTGACGAAACACACTTGTTTTCGTCGTACAACCCTTCGACGAAACACCCTCTGTTTCGTCGTGATCCCTTCGGCGAAACACCCTCCGTTTCATCGTGTTTACTCTCGGCGAATCTCTGAGCCGGCGAATCGTCCAACTCTCAAGAATAACATCAATCATAGTCAAAACCATTATAATCAAAACCATTCAGAGGTCATTGTTTTACTATAATATCTATTTACACATAAGGTTACAAGTAGATCGAATCAATGAATGAGACTAACCGGTTAAGATGGAACACAAGAATCTCCTAAAGGGATGATGATAAGGGGGTGATTGTAATATTTGTGCTTGTAATCATTATGAACAGTTCTATTATCAATAAAACAATGTTATTTGATCCCAATGTTTGTTTGATTGTGTTTTACATTTTTCATGTTTTGACTTTTGTTCAATTTCAAACTCTACATCGCTTCTGGAGAATTATACGCAAACTGGTGCGTAAACGTACTCAGTCTAATGCGACAAATACTCCGGAACATCAACATATACTCAACATACCTTACATAACCTTTACATAACTTAGAAATAAGTTTTGAAGGCTTTGGTATGGCAAAAACAAGTTAATTCGCTTACAGGGACTAAACTTGACAAACTGCGAAAGTATGCCAATTTGAACTATAACAAACATTCCGCAACATGTCCATAAGTTAAACATACCATAAATATCCTTTACATAGCTTAGAAATAGGCTTTGAGGGGTTTGGTATGCTAAAATAAACTTTTGAATCATTCAGGGACTAAAAGTGTCAAAAAGTGCACAAGTTTGCACTTTCGCGCATAACTTACGTTCTGAATACATCCGGACATCCAAAAATTTATGTAAGCATCCTTATATAATGCCTTAGTGTTTGGCATGAGAAAAATCCATTCGTCGCGCAATTTGGATCGTCTTTCGCGCTTATGCGCATTCCGTCGTAATTAACCGAACATCGTGACCGTACGGCCAAACGAACCGACATCCGAGATATTTTTGAGCACATTTTAAGTTCTCTATACTTTAACTTCATTTTAGAGCTTTGAAATGGGGTTAACGAGGCTTAAACGTGTCAAAAATGCAGCAAATACCAAGTTTTGGGGCTGCAGGGACCAAAACTGTAAATCTGCCAAACTAAGGGCTTACGGACCGTAAGCCATAACCCATACGGTCCGTAAAGCATCCCCAGCACAGCAGATTCAGTTTTAAATGCTGTTGCCTCTTCATGTAGTGAAAGGGCAAGCTGGCCCTTGTCTCTTCCAGCCAATAAGGGGCAAGATCTGATGTACCACAATAATTCGACAAGTGTACGGGCGAGATCGTGGCACGTTATTCAAGAAACGATCCTAACGGTTATGCTTTTCCTATAAATACCCCCCCCCCATTCTTGCAAAAACCCACAACAATCTGATCTAAAAGCTCTAAGTTGAAGTATTGCTTCATACCTGAGTTTCTTTGATCAAGATTAGCTTTCGGGGATCCTTTGTAAGTGTTCCTTCGTTGTTTTATCGCTTTTCGAGTCCGAAAGTCGAACTATGTTAGACTTTATGCATTGACCAGTTTATGGTCGATGCGAAGTTCGTTGGAACTTCATAACGTGAGCGTAATCACGATGGTTATAGTCCGTAGTGACTATACCTACTGATTACCACGTTATCTAGGCTCAGTGACGAGTCGTAGTTTCGGCCAAAATGCGCATTCTTGCGTATTTTGTAACCAAACTACACGTGAGCATCAAAGCCATTTGTTTTGATGCCAAACCTGTTTTCTAAACTTAGTTAAGCATGTTCTAACATGCTTAGCTCGTCACTTTTAGTTTAGTGCATATATAGGGTCGTAAGGTAAGCGATCTAAACCATCGCTTATACTTTCGAACCCGACCATTTGGTCGATTATTAGGATCTGACCAAACACATTAGGTGACCATAGCTATAACCTTCCAAGGTTATACCTTGTGGTCACGATGTTAGGCGTTCCAGACGCGTTCTACGCGAACGACGCGTAAGGTAGCATAAGCTACCTAAACGGGTCGTAATGGGTCGCAAGCACTTAGGTTAGGTTTCATCTTAGTATGTAGGCTTTGTTAAACCATATTTCACGAGTCTCCATACTCGTTTGGTTTACGAACCCGCATACTATCTGATCCTTCCGATTTTGGTCCGGTATATTAATATAGCTACCTATTAGGTGCCGTTTGATATTCCGTGATCTCTAGCATTAACTGGTTATTATACAAGAACTCCAAAGAAATCTCAGGTGAGTACATAGAACCCCATCTTTTACATGTTTTCGAGGAGTTCATGTGAGTACATAGAACCCCTCTTTTACTGTTTTCCAAACTGTTTTGGGGTGAAACACATGTGCCTACTTGTTACTTTCATGCTTTCCCGTTTTCACATCATATACCTGCTATGTTCGTTAGTACATTATAGTACATGATTTCATTACATTTCATGCTATGTATGCCCATTGTGTGCGTACTTAGTACATTGCTTTACATTACATTTCATGCTATGTATGCCCATTGTGTGCGTACTTAGTACATTGTTACATTGTTTTACATTACATTTCATACTATGTATGCCCATTGTGTGCGTACTTAGTACATTGTTTTACATTACATTTCATGCTATGTATGCCCATTGTGTGCGTACTTAGTACATTGCTTTACATTACATTTCATGCTATGTATGCCCATTGTGTGCATACTTAGTACATTGTTTCACATTGCATTTCATGCTATTTATGTCCATTGTGTGCATACTTAGTACAATTGTTTACATCACATGCCTTCATTTTGTTATGACATTTGGTTTGTTTAACATGGAACAATACATTCATTAACATTAGCTACGCCGTTCGTTAGTAGGTAGTGGTACATAGGAATTGACAACTCCGTTCCTGAAATCCTGGGTTTGTTTGGATTGGAAGGAATGACCGAATTCGATATACATAACTTAGATAAACCTTTAATTTGTTTAAGGGTTTATCGCCACAGTCTCAAGGCTTGGATGTATGCATATTTCATAATACCGCATAAATGTATATATCAGTAGAGCATGCATTGTTCCACAAAATATAACGTTGATTTAAACCATGTTTTACTTCAACACCTTGTTTGTGTGCATTTTTTTACATATGGTTTAGTTGATACATTTCACTTACCATACAAGATATATTTTGGGTACACATTACATGATCTACATTAAACATAAACATTTTGACATTGATATACATACTTGGTGGTCTACATTGAACATAGACATTTCGATATGGTTTACACAATAACACTTGACAATTGATTTATACATGAACAATTTACATGGTGGTTGGTTTGGGTAAATGGTTGGTGTAACGTGGCGTATGTAATATGATACAAACATGGTGGATACGCCGCTGGTACTTCCTATATATAAATGCTTGTATAATATTACATATCGTAGCGTTATCCAAGTCATTTCAGTTTAGACACATTATATTTTACACAAATAAAATACTCTTCACAAGACATTATTTTTGCAAACAACTTATCTTATTCAACTCATTTTACTTGGTTACTCGTTTAACCTTACACTTATCTATACATATCATCTGATATTATCGTTTTTCAAATGGTTTACAAAGCAAGACAAATTACAAGGTTCATGACTGACTGTTATTAAACATTTCTATAAACTCAAGTCATGAATCCCGTTTTCACAAAACCTATGTATCTCACAGGCATTTTTATGCTGACGTACCTACTTTCACATGTGTTTTCAGGAGCTATTCCATAAGATGATGATCATGATACTAGAGCGGACCTGTGCCTTAGAGCCTAAAAATGAAGATATTATAGTTTAATTATGTTATGAACTTTGTATTTCCTGTTTTGACACAATGTATTACTTTTGTTTATAAATAAAATACAACTTTGTATGCCATGGTTATGAAACAATTAATTCTGTCCACAACACTCCCCGGCGTTTCCGCCGCAGTTGCATGTTACACGCGGCCGGGGTGTGACAGAAGAGTTGGTATCAGAGCCAATGGTTATAGGGAATTAGGTTATTAGTAATGCTTTGACCTAGACTATAACTTTCTAGGACCCTAACGCAAGTTATCTTGTGTTTAGATTTTAAAACATGCACTTCACCTATCCTTAGGTGATAACCACAACGGGAACTTCGATTCCGAATCCGCTTTGAAAATTAATCATCTGTTCTAGGATGATTGATTGCTAGGTTTTGAACCCTCTGTTATAAGGTTTTGAACCCTTTGGATTTTCAAAAATCTCGTCAAGGTTTTCGGGTTTTAATAGTGTGAACACGTGCGAACTGGAAGAGTGAATGCATGTACCCTGAGTTTTCTGTCAAAGGCTAGAGTGTTCGTACAAATCCACATAATCGGACCAGTCACTCTTACCTGGGAACTCTTGGGGTGAGTGTTCACTTATAGGCGAACATGTCTTCGAGATGCATTATTTTGACCCACTTACTTTGACTAGACATTTCGTGTCGCTTGTTTGCTTTGCGATGCGTAACCACCATCTTTGCTTTTGTTGATTCTGTTTCATCTCATTCTCTTCATCCAATCATCTCACTCGTTTCCTTTCATGTTTTTCCTCTTTTAGAATGCCTCCTCGACGCGAACACCAGATAGCAACTGCCGAGCTGGCAGAAATTATTGCGCAGCAGATGGCTGCTCAATTCCCAAATCTCTTTGCTCAATGGAACCAGGCCAACAACAACAACAATGGTACCTGCAATTTCAAGAACTTTAACTCGGCTAAACCACTCAAGTTTAGTGGTTCTGAGGGAGCAACTGGGCTTCTTTAGTGGTTCGAAAGCATCGAGAATACTTTTCGCCACGTGCAGTGTCCGGATAATCGCAAGGTCGAGTTTTCTTCAAGCGTGTTTCAGAAGAGGGCTCTTACATGGTGGAATGGGGTAATGAGAGACCGTGGTGCAGAAGTTGCTCTAGCACAGACGTGGGCTGAACTAAGAGCTCTTATGATGAGGGAGTTTTGTCCTCGTCATGAGCAACGAGCGTTGGAGAAAGAGTTTGATGATTTGAAGCAAGATAGTGGCGAGCACAGGGCATATACTGATAGGTTTGAGGAGCTGAGTCTGCTTTGCCCGACTATGGTCGCCCCACTCGACAAGGCTATTGAAAGGTACATCGACGGCCTGCCTGACTCGGTACAAGACATTATTACTGGTAGTAACCCTACCACACTCCGTCAGGCGATCGAGTTATCAGCGACATTGACTGAGTCGCAGATTCGGAAGAATAAATTACACAGGAAGGGTGACAAGGGCAAGAAGCAGTCGTCTGATAAGGAAGATAGCAAGAAAGGTCAAAACAAGAAGGGAAAGGATTCAAGTTCATCAAAAAGGGCAAAGAAGCGTAAGGCTTCCCAAAATTTTGCTGTCACTGCCCAAGCTAACCAGGCAGCTCCCAACCAACCTACACAGCCTCCAGCAAAGAAGCCCTACTCAGGAAGTGCACCTTTGTACAATCGATGCAACAGTCACCATCAACCGCAACATCAGTGCCGTTTCTGTACTAACTGTGGGAGGTCAGGTCATCTTGCCGATGTTTGTCGGTTTGCTCAAAATCGCGCAGTTCAGAACCCTGCTCAACAATTTGCTCAGCCTCTTGCGCAGCAACAGGGTCAAGCTGCACGACCACAATACCCACCAGGTGCTTGTTATAACTGTGGGGATCTGACCCACTACAGAAATCGGTGTCCAAGACTAGCCAACCAAAACCAGAATGCAAACCAGAATCAGGCTCAGGCTCGAGGTCGAGTCTTCAACATGAATGCACAAGAGGCACAAGCAGACAACGAAGTGGTGAACGGTACGTTCTTTATTAATAATCAGCCAACATCTGTTCTTTTTTATTCGGGTGCCGACAAGAGTTTTGTGTCATTGTCTTTTAAGCCAATGCTTCGAGTGTCTAGAACGAAACTAGGTAAACATTTGACAGTAGAGGTTGCCAGTGGTGAACCCATTGTTCTTGATTCTGTTCTCCGCAACTGCCAGTTGAACCTTAACGACCATATTTTTCCTATTGACCTCATGCCAATGCAACTTGGAAGCTTCGACGTTATTGTGGGTATGGATTGGTTATCTAAGCATCGCGCAGAGATAGTTTGTTCTGAGAAGATTGTTCGTGTGCCGCTGTCGACAGACGAGATCCTACAGGTTCGTGGTGAGAAGCCTGCTGGTGGTCTCAAACTCATGTCTTGTTTTAAAGCACAGAAGTATCTACGGAAGAAATATGTGGCTTTCTTAGCACATGTTGTAGCAGATAAGGGCAAAGGTAAGTCTATTTCAGATATTCCTATCGTTCGGGATTATTCTGAAGTCTTTCCTGAAGAGTTACCTGGTCTACCTCCAGCACGCCAAGTCGAGTTCCGTATTGATCTCGTACCTGGTGCAAACCCAATTGCCAGAGCTCCATATCGTCTTGCACCGTCCGAGATGCAAGAATTATCTAAGCAGCTTCAGGAGCTCTCTGACAAAGGTTTTATCCGTCCTAGCTTTTCACCTTGGGGTGCTCCCGTTCTTTTTGTCAAGAAGAAGGATGGATCTTTTAGGATGTGTATCGATTATCATGAGCTTAACAAGCTCACCATCAAGAATCGATATCCCCTACCTCGCATTAATGATCTCTTTGATCAATTGCAAGGCGCTTCTTATTTTTCAAAGATTGATCTACGATCTGGATATCATCAACTCCGTGTGCATGAAGAAGATATTCCCAAGACAGCGTTCCGCACTCGTTATGGGCATTATGAGTTCACAGTCATGCCATTCGGTTTGACTAATGCTCCTGCTGTTTTCATGGACTTGATGAATAGGGTCTGCAAACCTTATTTGGATAAGTTCATCATCGTTTTCATCGATGACATTTTAATATATTCTAAGACGCGAGCTGATCATGAGCAACATCTCCGTCTTACGTTGGAACTCCTAAAGAAAGAGCAACTTTTCGCCAAATTCTCCAAGTGTGAATTCTGGCTTAAAGAGGTTCAATTCTTGGGACACGTTGTCAACGAACAAGGTATTCATGTAGATCCCTCCAAGATCAGTGCGATTAAGGATTGGGATACGCCTACTACTCCTACTGAAGTTCGTTCTTTTCTTGGTCTGGCGGGTTATTACCGCCGCTTCATAGAGAATTTCTCAAAGATTGCAGTTCCTCTAACTGCTCTAACTCAGAAGAACAAACCCTTTGATTGGGGATTCAAACAAGAGGAAGCATTTCTCACTTTGAAACAAAAGCTTTGCGACGCGCCTGTCCTAACATTGCCTGAGGGCAATGATGATTTCGTCGTTTATTGCGACGCATCTAAATTAGGTCTTGGTTGCGTCCTGATGCAAAGAAACAAAGTCATAGCATACGCATCAAGGCAATTGAAGATGCATGAGAAGAACTACACCACTCATGATCTTGAGTTGGGTGTAGTTGTCTTCGCTCTCAAAATCTGGAGACACTATTTGTACGGTACAAAATGTGTGGTTTTCACAGACCACAAAAGTCTTCAGCATATCTTCAATCAGAAAGAGCTCAACATGAGGCAGCGACGCTGGGTTGAACTTCTAAACGACTATGACTGCGAAATTCGCTACCATCCTGGTAAGGCGAATGTCGTAGCCGATGCTTTGAGTCGCAAGGAACGAACTAAGCTTCATTGTGTTCGTGTCCAATCTGTTATTCAAGCTCAATCCGATATCCAAGCCCGTATTTCTCAGGCTCAACAATTTTGTGTTTCACAAGGTTTGATGGATAAGGAATTTCCTTATCACATAACACCTGCTCTTAAACCGAAGGACAATGGATCGTATTACTTCATGGACCGTTTGTGGGTCCCAAGCCAAGATAATCTTCGTACCTTGCTTATGGATGAAGCCCATAAGTCTCGTTATTCTATTCATCCTGGCTCAGATAAGATGTATAAGGATCTTCGTATTCAGTATTGGTGGCCTGGTATGAAGAAAGACATTGCCTTATACGTATCCAAATGCCTTACTTGTCTTAAGGTTAAGGCTGAACATCAGCGTCCTTCCGGATTATTGGAGCAACCAGAGATCCTAGTTTGGAAATGGGAAAACATTACTATGGATCTCATTACTAAATTCCCGCGCACAAAGAAAGGTCACGATGCCATCTGGGTAGTCGTTGATCATCTTACCAAGTCAGCGCATTTCTTGCCAATCCGTGAGGATTTTTCGGCTGACAAACTTGCTCAAATATATGTAGATGAAATTGTAGCTCGACATGGTGTTCCTTTGAACATCATTTCTGACAGAGATGCTCGTTTCACTTCTCATTTTTGGAGAACCATGCAATCTGCTATGGGGTCCCAACTTAATTTGAGCACATCTTATCATCCGCAAACGGATGGTCAATCTGAAAGAACAATCCAGACACTGGAGGATATGCTTAGAGCTTGTGTGATAGACTTTGGTGGTAGTTGGGATTCACATCTTCCGTTGATTGAATTCTCCTACAACAACAGTTATCACTCCAGCATCAACATGGCTCCTTTCGAGGCTCTCTATGGTCGAAAATGTCGTTCACCAGTCTGCTGGAATGAGATTGGCGAGGCTCAACTTACTGGACCTGCCCTCATTTTAGAGACAACAGATAAGGTAAAGAAAGCTCGTGATAACCTTCAGACAGCTAGAAGCCGTCAAAAGAGTTACGCGGACCTAAAACGTAAGCCCTTGGATTTTCAAGTCGGTGATTGAGTATTACTTAAGGTCTCACCTTGGAAAGGTGTGATCAGATTCGGAAAGAAAGGAAAACTTGCACCTAGATACGTTGGACCATTCAAGATCGTCGAAAGAATCGCTAAGGTAGCCTACAGACTTGAGTTACCTCCTGAACTTGGAAATGTTCATCCAACCTTTCACGTGTCCAATCTCAAGAGGTGTTTAGCTGATGAAAACCTCCACATACCGCTTGACGAAATTCGTGTTGATAAAACACTGAAATTTGTTGAGAAACCGGTAGAAATCATGGAACGTGAAGTCAAGTGGCTTAAACGCAAGCGCATTCCTTTGGTCAACGTTCGCTGGGAATCTAAACGTGGACCCGAGTTACTTGGGAACATGAAGATCAAATGAAGGCGAAATATCCGCATCTATTTCCACGAGTTTCCTCTAAATAAATTTCGGGACGAAATTTCCACAAGTAGGGGAGACTGTAACATTTGTGCTTGTAATCAT